>NW_027488366.1:9090909-9393939 GCF_051014445.1 Colletes latitarsis | reverse complement strand
CTCGCCAGGGAGAATATCTCCCTGGAAGAGCTGGGCATTGCCTCCGTGAGGGCGAAGAGGGCCGTGACCGGGGGTCTCTTGCTGGAGATCCCCGGTGCAGAAGGCGGCGCGAAGGCGGATCGTCTCGCCCAGAGGCTCCGGGAGCAGCTGGGCGAGCGAGGTGTCCGGGTCGCCCGGCCCACGAAGCGCACGGAGATGCGCGTTTGTGGGCTGGACGACTCGGTCAGCGCACAGGATGTGTCCCGTGCCCTTGCGAGGGCGGGGGACTGTCCTGTGGAGGACCTGCGGATCGGAGAGATCCGCAGGTCGCCCTCCGGCCTCGGGTCGGTGTGGGCCCGGTGCCCCCTCTCCGCCGCCCGTAAGGTGGCGGAATCCGGGAGGGTGTTGGTGGGGTGGGTTTCGGCGCGAGTGGAAATCCTCGCGCCGCGCCCGCTCCAGTGTCACCGCTGCCTCGAATTGGGGCACGTGAGGCAGTGGTGCACCTCGCCGGTGGACCGCAGCGGTCAGTGTTACCGCTGCGGTGCCAAAGAGCACCGTGCGAGCCAGTGCTCGGCGGCCCCCCACTGCCCGCTGTGTGCGGACATGGGGAGGCCAGCCGATCACAGGGTGGGGAGCAAGAAGTGCTCCCCCCCCTCCCGGAAGGAGAGGAAGAGGCGGGCTGCACCGGCTCCGGTGCCGAGGGCGGTGGCATCGTCCTCCATGGAGGTGGACGGTGCTACGGGGACGGACGGCCGGGAGGAGGCTGGCGCGGCCATTAATTAATGCCGCCCCGCCTCCTCCTCCAGGCCAACCTCAACCACTGCCGCGCGGCACAGGACTTGATGTCCCAAGTCCTCGCGGAGTGGGGGGTTGGCCTGGCGGTCGCCGCCGAGCCGTACCGCGTCCCTGATCACCCTCATTGGGTGGGCGACGCGGACGGCTTGGTGGCGACGGTATGGGGAGGGGGCGACGGGTCCCCACCGTTCTCCTTGTTGGAGCGCGGTCGGGGATTCGTCGCCGTGGACTGGGGGGGAGTCGCTGTGGTGGGGTGCTACATTTCGCCCCGTAGCGGTCACGCTGCGTTCGAGCTGTACTTGGCCGAGGTCGCGGCATGCGTGCAGCGCTACGCGGCCCGGCTGGTGCTGGTCCTGGGGGATTTTAATGCCAAGTCGGTGGCTTGGGGATCCCCCAGGACCACCGTTCGCGGCGGGATCCTGGGCGATTGGGCGGCGGGGCTCGACCTCCGGGTATTGAACCGGGGGTCGGAGCACACATGCGTGCGGCGATATGGGGGGTCCATCGTGGATGTTGGATTCGCGACCCCCAACGCCGTGCGCATGGTGTCGGGTTGGAACGTGGTCGCGGGGGCAGAGACACTCTCCGATCACCGGTACATCCGGATGGAGGTCTCTGCCGCCGCGAGTGCATCCCGACACGGCCGCCTGCGTGGCACCCCACCACGCCGCTGGGCGCTTCGGCGCCTGGACAAGGACGCCCTGATGGCAGCTGCCCTCGCTGCAACTTGGCCGCAGGGAGCGGCCGAGTTGCCGAGCATAGAGGAGGAGGTCGCCCGGCTCGGAGCATTGGTCGCGGGTATTTGCGACGCGGCGATGCCTCGGGTCGGGCGGGCTTCTCCTCGCCGGGCGGTGTACTGGTGGTCGGACGCGATCGCGGAGTTGCGAGTCGCGACTGTCCGCGCCCGACGCCAGTACACCCGTGCGCGCCGTCGTCAACGTACAGGCGACGGCGTGGCGCGAGCGAGGGCAGCTGATGACCTGTATGGAGCATACCGCGTGGCGCGGGTTGCTCTGCAGGTCGCCATCAAACGGGCCAAGACCCAGGCATGGAAGGAGCTCCTTCAGACCCTTGATGACGATCCATGGGGGCGCCCATATAAGGTGGTGCTGAATAAGCTCCGCCCGTGGGCGCCCCCCGTCACCGAGGGTCTTGACCCCCGGCTGCTGGAGGACGTGGTCAATACACTCTTCCCAATTGGGGAGAGGGGACCGCGTCCTCCGGCGGCGGCGGCTGTCCCAGTGGAGTGGACGGCCGAGCTGGGGGTCACGCAGGAGGAGCTGGCAGCGGCCATCAGACGGCTCGGGGTTCGTAACACGGCCCCGGGTCCGGATGGTGTGCCCGGCCGGGTTTGGGTCTTGACCCAGGGCGTCCTTGGGGCCGACCTCAGGCGGTTGTTCGACCGCTGCCTGAGGGACGGGCGATTCCCCCCCAGTTGGAAGGTGGCGAGGATGGTCCTCCTCCGGAAGGAGGGTCGGCCCGCGGAGTCTCCCTCCGCATACCGGCCCATTTGTCTCCTCGACGAGGTGGGCAAGCTCTTCGAGCGTGTGATTGCTGCCCGCCTCGTCGAGCATCTGCCGCGGGGTGATCCCGGTCTGGCCGACTGCCAGTTCGGTTTCCGGGGGGGCCGATCGACTATCGACGCGATAGGTCGTGTGAGGGCCCTCTCGGAGGCGGCCGTCTCCCGGGGAGGGGTGGCATTGGCAATATCCTTGGATATTGCCAATGCCTTTAACACCCTCCCCTGGGAAGAGATAAGGAGGGGACTCGAATATCATCGAGTCCCCCCTTGTCTCAGGGCGGTCGTCGGGGATTATCTCCGCGGCAGGTGGATCGAGTATCCGGGCCGGGATGGTGATATGCGGAGGGAGGTGTACTGCGGTGTTCCGCAGGGGTCGGTCCTCGGGCCAATCCTGTGGAACATCGCGTACGACTCGGTGTTGCGGGCCGGCCTCCCCGACGGCGTCAGCACGGTGTGTTATGCGGATGACACACTGGTGCTGGCCGTCGGGGCGCACTGGGGGAGGGCCATGCGTCGCGCGGAGGAGGGGTCGCAACGCGTCGTCGACCGGATCAGGGGGATGGGGATGACGGTGGCGGTCCATAAGACCGAGGTGATTGCGTTTCATTCACCTCGGCAGGATCCGCCACCCCCTCTGATCCGGGTGGGTGGGGCTGACATCGAGGTGAAGCCCCAGATCAGGTATCTGGGGCTGATCCTCGATAGCCACTGGCGTTTCGAGAAGCATTTCCGCTGCCTGGTCCCCCGGTTGGAAAGGATGGTTGCGGCTCTGGGCCGGATCCTGCCCAACCTGGGGGGCCCGGCGGGCCGAGTTCGTCGCCTCTATGTGGCAATGGTCCAGTCGGTGGCCCTATACGGGGCCCCCGTCTGGGCGGACGACCTGGCTGCCTCCCGGCGCAGCATGACTATGCTGCGTCGGGTGCAGAGGCGCATGGCGCTCAGGGTCGTCCGCGGGTATCGGACCATGTCACATGAGGCGGCGACGGTTCTAGCGGGGATGCCGCCCATGGACCTGCTCGCGCGGTCGCACGCGGTGATGTACCGGCACCGCGTCGACCGTCGCGCGGGGGTGGGGGCGGTCCCGGGCGGGCAGGAACCTGCTTGGGGCGATTTGAAGAGCCAGGCCCGGCAGTCCGTGTTGCTCGCGTGGCAGGAGCGGCTGGCTCTGCCAACCGCGGGGCACCGGACTGTCGGGGCTGTTCGGCCACTCCTGAAGGAGTGGCTGGACAGAGGCCATGGCAGCCTCACCTACCGGCTGGCACAGGTATTTTCCGGGCATGGCAGCTTCGGAAGATACCTGTGCCGGATAGGGAAGGAGCCGACGGCGCGTTGCTGCCACTGCGACGCTGAGCAGGACACGGCGGATCATACCCTGGAGGAATGCCCCGCGTGGGAGGGGGAGCGCCGTGTCCTGGTCGGCGTCGTCGGGCGGGATGTCTCGCTGCCGGGCGTGGTGCGCGCCATGCTCGGCAGCGAGGAGAAGTGGAGGGCCGTGGCCTCCTTCTGCGAGAACGTAATGTTGCAGAAGGAGGCCGCGGGGAGGGAGCGCGAGCTTCAGCGGCGCGCAGAAGCTCGCGCTCGTGCGGTGGCCCGAGGTCGTCGCCCGGTCGCGAGGCGTCGCGGGCGGCCGCCTCGGCGTGGCGGATGACCTAGGCTGGGAGGGGGGTCCTGAGGGGACCCTCCTCCCGCCAGGCGGCGCCGTGTCGGACCGGTTGGGGGTAGGAGTGCCTCCCCCTACCGGTCCGACGCAAGGGGAGGCACCCTCGGCGGTCTGGTGCGGCCATGAACGCCCGGCCGCCGAGGGGTGGAAACGGGGTCGCGGGCGGTTGCGAGATGGGGCTCGCAGCCGCCACTAAACGCGGCCCCGGGACGGATAGCGGCGGGATGGAGTGGCCCCGTCCCGCCGCTATGAGGCAGTGTGTCTACTGGGGGGACCGATTGTCCCCCCGGGGGATGGGCGCGAAAGCGCGGGCACGGGGAGGATACCGGAAGAATGCTTCGAGCGATTCCCGGTATCCTCCCAAAGCGTGCCGAAGGGTCACCGTGGGGTTTTTAGTGGGTAGGTCCCGCGCCTGTCCTTGTACGGGCGCGGGGAATCCCACACACCCCTCCCACCTCTCCCCAAGGAGGTGGGAGGGAGTCTTTCGAAGATTTTCCCCACGACAAAAAAAAAAAAAAAAAAAAAAAAAAAAAAAAAAAGACCTAACCTAGACCTAACATGCGTTATCCTCTAAAATATTGATCGAAACCTGGTTTAATCGACTGTTTCAGTGTGGTACCACATTACTATGTGATCCAAACCAGAAAATAACCCAGGATCTGTTCAAGGAGTATGTGAAGTGTGCGAAAGTATGAGTCTGATGAGGTCAAATCCCAGACCTATCCCAGACCTAACTTGCGTTATCCTCTAAAATATTGATCGAAACCAGGTTTAATCGACTGTTTCAGTGTGGTACCACATTACTCTATGATCCAAACCAGAAAATAACCCAGGATCTGTTCAAGGAGTATGTGAAGTGAGCGAAAGTATGAGTCTGATGAGGTCAAATCCCAGACCTATCCCAGACCTAACTTGCGTTATCCTCAAAAATATTGATCGAAACCAGGTTTAATCGACTGTTTCAGTGTGGTACCACATTACTACGTGATCCAAACCAGAAAATAACCCAGGATCTGTTCAACGAGTATGTGAAGTTTGCGAAAGTATGAGTCTGATGAGGTCAAATCCCAGACCATTCCCAGACTTAACTTGCGTTATCCTCTAAAATATTGATCGAAACCAGGCTTAATCGACTGTTTCAGTGTGGTACCACATTACTACGTGATCCAAACCAGAAAATAACCCAGGATCTGTTCAAGGAGTATGTGAAGTGTGCGAAAGTATGAGTCTGATGAGGTCAAATCCCAGACCTAACCTAGACCTAACATGCGTTATCCTCTAAAATATTGATCGAAACCTGGTTTAATCGACTGTTTCAGTGTGGTACCACATTACTATGTGATCCAAACCAGAAAATAACCCAGGATCTGTTCAAGGAGTATGTGAAGTGTGCGAAAGTATGAGTCTGATGAGGTCAAATCCCAGACCTATCCCAGACCTAACTTGCGTTATCCTCTAAAATATTGATCGAAACCAGGTTTAATCGACTGTTTCAGTGTGGTACCACATTACTCTATGATCCAAACCAGAAAATAACCCAGGATCTGTTCAAGGAGTATGTGAAGAATGCGAAAGTATGAGTCTGATGAGTGAAAATCCCAGACCTAACCTAGACCTAACATGAATTATTCTCTAAAATATTGATCGAAACCAGGTTCAATTGGCTGTTTCAGTGTGGTCCCACATTACTACGTGATCCAAACCAGAAAAAACCCAGGATCCGTTCAACAAGTATGTGAAGAATGCGAAAGTATGAGTCTGATGTGTGAAAATCCCAGGCCTAACCTAGACCTAACATGCGTTATCCTCAAAAATATTGATCGAAACCTGGTTTAATCGTCTGCTTCAGTGTGGTACCACATTACTACGTGATCCAAACCAGAAAAAACCCAGGATCTGTTCAACAAGTATGTGAAAAACGCGAAAGTATGAGCCTGATGAGGGAAAATCCCAGACCTATCCCAGACCTAACTTGCGTTATCCTCAAAAATATTGATCGAAACCAGGTTTAATCGACTGTTTCAGTGTGGTACCGCACTACTACGTGACCCAATCCAGAAGAAACCCAGGATCCGTTCAACAAGTATGTGAAAAACGCTAAACTGTGAGCCTGATGAGGGCAAATCTTAGACCTAACCCAGACCTAAGATGCGTTATCCTCTAAAATGTTGATCCAAACCAGGTTTAATGGAGTGTTTCAGTGTGGTACCACACTACTACGTGATCCAAACCAGAAAAAACCCAGGATCAGGTCAACAAGTATGTGAAAAACGCGAAAGTATGAGCCTGATGAGGGCGAATCCCAGACCTATGCCAGACCTAGCTTGCGTTATCCTCTAAAATATTGATCGAAACCAGGTTTAATTGACTGTTTCAGCGTGGTACCACATTACTACGTGATACAATCCAGAAACAGCCCAGAATCTAGCCATGAAGTCTGAGAAATATGCGAAAGTATGAGCCTGATGATGGCAAATCCAAGACCTAACCCAAACCTAACATGAGTTATCCGCTAAAATATTTATCAAGACCAGGTTTAATTGAATGTTACAGTGTGGTACCACATTACTACGTGAACCAAACCAGAAAAAACCCTGTATCTGTTCAACAAGTATGTGAAGTGTGCGAAAGTATGAGTCTGATGAGGGCAAATCCCAGACCTATCCCAGACCTAACATGCGTTATCCTCTAAAATATTTATCAAGACCAGGTTTAATTGATTGTTTCAGTGTGGTCCCACATTATTACGTGATCCAAACCAGAAAAACCCCAGGATCTAGCCATCAGGTATGAGAAATAAGCGAAAGTAGGAGCCTGATGAGGGCAAATCCTAGACCTATCCCAGATCTAATATGAATTATTCTCTAAAATATTGATCGAAACCAGGTTTAATTGGCTGTTTCAGTGTGGTCCCACATTACTACGTGATCCAAACCAGAATATAACCCAGGATCTGTTCAACGAGAATGTGAAGTGTGCGAAAGTATGAGTCTGATGAGGTCAAATCCCAGACCAATCCCAGACTTAACATGCGTTATCCTCTAAAATATTGATCGAAACCAGGTTTAATCGACTGTTTCAGTGTGGTACCACATTACTACGTGATCCAAACCAGAAAAAACCCAGGATCTAGCCATCAAGTATGAGAAATATGCGAAAGAATGAGCCTGATGAGAGCAAATCCCAGACCTAACCTTTACCTAACATGAATTATTCTCTAAAATATTGATCGAAACCAGGTTTAATTGACTGTTTCAGTGTGGTCCCACATTACTACATGATCCAAACCAGAAATAACCCAGGATCCGTTCAACAAGTATGTGAAGAATGCGAAAGTATGAGTCTGATGAGTGAAAATCCCAGACCTAACCTAGACCTAACATGCGTTATCCTCTAAAATATTGATCGAAACCAGGTTTAATCGACTGTTTCAGTGTGGTACTACATTACTACGTGATGCAATCCAGAAAAAGCCCAGGATCTAGCCATCAAGTATGAGAAATATGCGAAAGAATGATCCTGATGAGAGCAAATCCCAGACCTAACCTAGACCTAACATGCGTTATCCTCTAAAATATTGAGCGAAACCAGGTTTAATGGACTGTTTCAGTGTGGTACCACACTACTTCGTGATGCAAACCAGAAAAAACCCAGGATCTGTTCAACAAGTATGTGAAAAACGCTAAACTGTGAGCCTGATGAGGTCAAATCCCAGACCTATCCCAGACCTAACGTGCGTTGTCCTCAAAAATATTGATGGAAACCAGGTTTCATCGACTGTTTCAGTGTGGTACCACATTACTACGTGATCCAAACCAGAAAAAACCCAGGATCTGTTCAAAATGTATGAGAAATATGCGAAAGAATGAGCCTGATGAGAGCAAATCCCAGACCTAACCTAGACCTAACATGAATTATTCTCTAAAATATTGATCGAAACCTGGTTTAATCGACTGTTTCAGTGTGGTACCACATTACTATGTGATCCAAACCAGAAAATAACCCAGGACCTGTTCAAGGAGTATGTGAAGTGTGCGAAAGTATGAGTCTGATGAGGTCAAATCCCAGACCTATCCCAGACCTAACTTTTTTTTTTTTTTTTTTTTTTTTTTGTCGTGGGGAAAATCTTCGAAAGACTCCCTCCCACCTCCTTGGGGAGAGGTGGGAGGGGTGTGTGGGATTCCCCGCGCCCGTACAACGACAGGCGCGGGACCTACCCACTAAAAACCCCACGGTGACCCTTCGGCACGCTTTGGGAGGATACCGGGAATCGCTCGAAGCATTCTTCCGGTATCCTCCCCGTGCCCGCGCTTTCGCGCCCATCCCCCGGGGGGACCGGTCCCCCCAGTAGACACACTGCCTCATAGCGGCGGGACGGGGCCACTCCATCCCGCCGCTATCCGTCCCGGGGTCGCGTTTAGTGGCGGCTGCGAGCCCCAACTCGCAACCGCCCGCGACCCCGTTTCCACCCCTCGGCGGCCGGGCGTTCATGGCCGCACCAGACCGCCGAGGGTGCCTCCCCTTGCGTCGGACCGGTAGGGGGAGGCACTCCTACCCCCAACCGGGCCGACCCGGCGCCGCCTGGCGGGAGGAGGGTCCCCTCAGGACCCCCCTCCCAGCCTAGGTCATCCGCCACGCCGAGGCGGCCGCCCGCGACGCCTCGCGACCGGGCGACGACCTCGGGCCACCGCACGAGCGCGCGCGTCAGCACGCCGCTGAAGCTCGCGCTCCCTCCCCGCGGCCTCCTTCTGCAACATTACGTTCTCGCAGAAGGAGGCCACGGCCCTCCACTTCTCCTCGCTGCCGAGCATGGCGCGCACCACGCCCGGCAGCGAGACATCCCGCCCGACGACGCCGACCAGGACACGGCGCTCCCCCTCCCACGCGGGGCATACCTCCAGGGTATGATCCGCCGTGTCCTGCTCAGCGTCGCAGTGGCAGCAACGCGCCGTCGGCTCCTTCCCTATCCGGCACAGGTATCTTCCGAAGCTGCCATGCCCGGAAAATACCTGTGCCAGCCGGTAGGTGAGGCTGCCATGGCCTCTGTCCAGCCACTCCTTCAGGAGTGGCCGAACAGCCCCGACAGTCCGGTGCCCCGCGGTTGGCAGAGCCAGCCGCTCCTGCCACGCGAGCAACACGGACTGCCGGGCCTGGCGCTTCAAATCGCCCCAAGCAGGTTCCTGCCCGCCCGGGACCGCCCCCACCCCCGCGCGACGGTCGACGCGGTGCCGGTACATCACCGCGCGCGACCGCGCGAGCAGGTCCATGGGCGGCATCCCCGCTAGAACCGTCGCCGCCTCATGTGACATGGTCCGATACCCGCGGACGACCCTGAGCGCCATGCGCCTCTGCACCCGACGCAGCATAGTCATGCTGCGCCGGGAGGCAGCCAGGTCGTCCGCCCAGACGGGGGCCCCGTATAGGGCCACCGACTGGACCATTGCCACATAGAGGCGACGAACTCGGCCCGCCGGGCCCCCCAGGTTGGGCAGGATCCGGCCCAGAGCCGCAACCATCCTTTCCAACCGGGGGACAAGGCAGCGGAAATGCTTCTCGAAACGCCAGTGGCTATCGAGGATCAGCCCCAGATACCTGATCTGGGGCTTCACCTCGATGTCAGCCCCACCCACCCGAATCAGAGGGGGTGGCGGATCCTGCCGAGGTGAATGAAACGCAATCACCTCGGTCTTATGGACCGCCACCGTCATCCCCATCCCCCTGATCCGGTCGACGACGCGTTGCGACCCCTCCTCCGCGCGACGCATGGCCCTCCCCCAGTGCGCCCCGACGGCCAGCACCAGTGTGTCATCCGCATAACACACCGTGCTGACGCCGTCGGGGAGGCCGGCCCGCAACACCGAGTCGTACGCGATGTTCCACAGGAGTGGCCCCAGGACCGACCCCTGCGGAACACCGCAGTACACCTCCCTCCGCATATCACCATCCCGGCCCGGATACTCGATCCACCTGCCGCGGAGATAATCCCCGACGACCGCCCTGAGACAAGGGGGGACTCGATGATATTCGAGTCCCCTCCTTATCTCTTCCCAGGGGAGGGTGTTAAAAGCATTGGCAATATCCAAGGATATTGCCAATGCCACCCCTCCCCGGGAGACGGCCGCCTCCGAGAGGGCCCTCACACGACCTATCGCGTCGATAGTCGATCGGCCCCCCCGGAAACCGAACTGGCAGTCGGCCAGACCGGGATCACCCCGCGACAGGTGCTCGACGAGGCGGGCAGCAATCACACGCTCGAAGAGCTTACCCACCTCGTCGAGGAGACAAATGGGCCGGTATGCGGAGGGAGACTCCGCGGGCCGACCCTCCTTCCGGAGGAGGACCATCCTGGCCACCTTCCAACTGGGGGGGAATCGCCCGTCCCTCAGGCAGCGGTCGAACAACCGCCTGAGGTCGGCCCCAAGGACGCCCTGGGTCAAGACCCAAACCCGGCCGGGCACACCATCCGGACCCGGGGCCGTGTTACGAACCCCGAGCCGTCTGATGGCCGCTGCCAGCTCCTCCTGCGTGACCCCCAGCTCGGCCGTCCACTCCACTGGGACAGCCGCCGCCGCCGGAGGACGCGGTCCCCTCTCCCCAATTGGGAAGAGTGTATTGACCACGTCCTCCAGCAGCCGGGGGTCAAGACCCTCGGTGACGGGGGGCGCCCACGGGCGGAGCTTATTCAGCACCACCTTATATGGGCGCCCCCATGGATCGTCATCAAGGGTCTGGAGGAGCTCCTTCCATGCCTGGGTCTTGGCCCGTTTGATGGCGACCTGCAGAGCAACCCGCGCCACGCGGTATGCTCCATACAGGTCATCAGCTGCCCTCGCTCGCGACACGCCGTCGCCTGTACGTTGACGACGGCGCGCGCGGGTGTACTGGCGTCGGGCGCGGACAGTCGCGACTCGCAACTCCGCGATCGCGTCCGACCACCAGTACACCGCCCGGCGAGGAGAAGCCCGCCCGACCCGAGGCATCGCCGCGTCGCAAATACCCGCGACCAATGCTCCGAGCCGGGCGACCTCCTCCTCTATGCTCGGCAACTCGGCCGCTCCCTGCGGCCAAGTTGCAGCGAGGGCAGCTGCCATCAGGGCGTCCTTGTCCAGGCGCCGAAGCGCCCAGCGGCGTGGTGGGGTGCCACGCAGGCGGCCGTGTCGGGATGCACTCGCGGCGGCAGAGACCTCCATCCGGATGTACCGGTGATCGGAGAGTGTCTCTGCCCCCGCGACCACGTGCCAACCCGACACCATGCGTACGGCGTTGGGGGTCGCGAATCCAACATCCACGATGGACCCCCCATATCGCCGCACGCATGTGTGCTCCGACCCCCGGTTCAATACCCGGAGGTCGAGCCCCGCCGCCCAATCGCCCAGGATCCCGCCGCGAACGGAGGTCCTGGGGGATCCCCAAGCCACCGACTTGGCATTAAAATCCCCCAGGACCAGCACCGGCCGGGCCGCGTAGCGCTGCACGCATGCCGCGACCTCGGCCAAGTACAGCTCGAACGCAGCGTGACCGCTACGGGGCGAAATGTAGCACCCCACCACAGCGACTCCCCCCCAGTCCACAGCGACGAATCCCCGACCGCGCTCCAACAAGGAGAACGGTGGGGACCCGTCGCCCCCTCCCCATACCGTCGCCACCAAGCCGTCCGCGTCGCCCACCCAATGAGGGTGATCAGGGACGCGGTACGGCTCGGCGGCGACCGCCAGGCCAACCCCCCACTCCGCGAGGACTTGGGACATCAAGTCCTGTGCCGCGCGGCAGTGGTTGAGGTTGGCCTGGAGGAGGAGGCGGGGCGGCATTAATTAATGGCCGCGCCAGCCTCCTCCCGGCCGTCCGTCCCCGTAGCACCGTCCACCTCCATGGAGGACGATGCCACCGCCCTCGGCACCGGAGCCGGTGCAGCCCGCCTCTTCCTCTCCTTCCGGGAGGGGGGGGAGCACTTCTTACTCCCCACCCTGTGATCGGCTGGCCTCCCCATGTCCGCACACAGCGGGCAGTGGGGGGCCGCCGAGCACTGGCTCGCACGGTGCTCTTTGGCACCGCAGCGGTAACACTGACCGCTGCGGTCCACCGGCGAGGTGCACCACTGCCTCACGTGCCCCAATTCGAGGCAGCGGTGACACTGGAGCGGGCGCGGCGCGAGGATTTCCACTCGCGCCGAAACCCACCCCACCAACACCCTCCCGGATTCCGCCACCTTACGGGCGGCGGAGAGGGGGCACCGAGCCCACACCGACCCGAGGCCGGAGGGCGACCTGCGGATCTCTCCGATCCGCAGGTCCTCCACAGGACAGTCCCCCGCCCTCGCAAGGGCACGGGCCACATCCTGTGCGCTGACCGAGTCGTCCAGCCCACAAACGCGCATCTCCGTGCGCTTCGTGGGCCGGGCGACCCGGACACCTCGCTCGCCCAGCTGCTCCCGGAGCCTCTGGGCGAGACGATCCGCCTTCGCGCCGCCTTCTGCACCGGGGATCTCCAGCAAGAGACCCCCGGTCACGGCCCTCTTCGCCCTCACGGAGGCGATGCCCAGCTCTTCCAGGGAGATAGTCTCCCTGGCGAGCCGCATCGCCTCCGCGAGGGTCAGATCGCCCCCCTGCGCAACGGTCAGCGTCACCGCTGCCGTTTTTGGGGGACGACCTGGTCGTGCCTTCCCGACCTTCGCGGCCTTTACCTTGGCCGCCGGCGGCGGAGGCGGAGGCTGCGGTTGCGAGGCCTTCCTCGCCGCCCGCTTCGCCTTCCGCCCCACCACCTCACTCCACGCCACCCCCCCTTGGGAGGGTGCTGTGGAGGACGCGACCACCGCGACCACGGGTACACCACCCCCCTTGGGGGTCGCGACCCGGGGCCCTGGTGCCGCAACGCTGGGCGGAGCCTTCACTCCGCCCTTCTTTGCCTTCCCCGACTGTACCGGAACAGGTCGGGGAGGCACCGCCTTCCTGCTGACCGCTCTTCCGGCGAGGAGCTCCTCCCGGAAGGCGGCCAGCTTGCCATCAATCATGTCCCCAATCCTCCTCAGAAGATCGTCTTCTGAGGAGGACGGGGACTTCTTCACGGGCGGAGTGCGGGTGGAGGGGCCCGCGGTGCCCCGCACCACTGCCGCCGCACTCCGCTTATTTACTTCCGCCGAGGGACGCGGCGGTGGAGGAGGAGGGAGGATGGGAGGGAGGGCCGCGCTGTTCCACAGCGCCTCTGCCCTCCTCCTCCCCTGTCGCTCCTCCTCCAACAGGAGCTGCAGACGGGCGTTCCGCCCTCTGAGCTCCCGCGCCGCCTCCCTCATTTCCTCCGCCGCGGCCTTCAGGGCCTCCGCGCCACCGCTTTTCTGCCCCTTAAAGGCGCAGGCAGCGGCGACTTTCTCCACCCGCCTCAGGGACGAGGAGATCCTCTCCGATATCTCCTCGGTCACCTCGTCCCTGAGGCAACTCAGCCTCACCGACGGGCTCATCGCCCCGCCCACCTCGACGACGGCCTGCCCCGTCCTCTTCCTCTTAGAGCCTATGTGGCTCGTGCTGGAGGAGAAGGACGAGACCGACGCCGTCTCGTCGTCCTCCTCCACCCTCCACGAAGCCGGACCTGGCGCTGAGTGGGGCGCGAGCGCCGCCACCCTAACCCCAACCCCGTCTCCGTCCTCCCCAACCGACAAAACCCGCCCCATCCCCATTTTATTTTCTGTGTCCATAAAAATCCCACGAGATGGTCGGAAATAAAGGTCCACCCGGGCAGAGCCGCCTTACCCGGGTAAGCCTAATACTCCGGAGGTTCGGCAGGTTCCCCGGAGGTGGTCGCTTGGGATTGGGCCTTCTCCCCCAACCATGCATCCCATCGCCGCGCACCATAGCTTAGGATTGGAGGGCGATTTTATAGAGTCGCCATACTCGTGGCCCAGGCGGTTAAGCCAAGACCCCCGTTCCTCCTGCCGTCACGTACCATTCACAAAACGAATAGGGAATTGTGAATGGGTCGTTGTGACGACCAACAGGAGGCTTACGGTGTGTGTATGACTCGGGTACCCCGGGTTCGTTAAGCCCGTACTGCAGCTGAAAGGCTGGCAGCCCCTGAGGGGATCCCAGACCTAACTTGCGTTATCCTCTAAAATATTGATCGAAACCAGGTTTAATCGACTGTTTCAGTGTGGTACCACATTACTATGTGATCCAAACCAGAAAATAACCCAGGATCTGTTCAAGGAGTATGTGAAGTGTGCGAAAGTATGAGTCTGATGAGGTCAAATCCCAGACCTATCCCAGACCTAACGTGCGTTGTCCTCAAAAATATTGATGGAAACCAGGTTTCATTGACTGTTTCAGTGTGGTACTACATTACTACGTGATGCAATCCAGAAAAAGCCCAGGATCTAGCCATCAAGTATGAGAAATATGCGAAAGAATGAGCCTGATGAGAGCAAATCCCAGACCTAACCTAGACCTAACATGCGTTATCCTCTAAAATATTGAGCGAAACCAGGTTTAATTGACTGTTTCAGCGTGGTACCACATTACTACGTGATACAATCCAGAAACAGCCCAGGATCTAGCCATGAAGTATGAGAAATACGTGAAAGAATGAGCCTGATGAGAGCATATCCCAGACCTAACCTTGACCTAACATGAATTATTCTGTAAAATATTAATCGACACCAGGTTTAATTGACCGTTTCAGTGTGGTACCACATTACTACGTGATCCAAACCAGAAAAAACCCAGGATCCGTTCAACAAGTATGTGAAAAATGCGAAAGTATGAGTCCGATCAGTGAAAATCTCAGGCCTTACCTAGACCTAACATGCGTTGTCCTCTAAAATATTGATGGAAACCACGTTTCATTGACTGTTTCAGTGTGGTACTACCTTACTACGTGACGCAATCCAGAAAAAGCCCAGGATCTAGCCATCAAGTATGTGAAATATGCGAACGAATGAGCCTGATGAGAGCAAATCCCAGACCTAACCTAGACCTTATATGCGTTATCCTCTAAAATATTGATGGAAACCAGGTTTCATTGACTGTTTCAGTGTGGTACAACACTACTTCGTGATCCAAACCAGAAAAAACCCAGGATCTGTTCAACAAGTATGTGAAAAACGCGAAGCTGTGAGCCTGATGAGGGCAAATCTTAGACCTAACCCAGACCTAAGATGCGTTACCCTCTAAAATATTTATCCAGACCAGGTTTCATTGAATGTTTCAGTGTGGTACCACTTTACTACGTGATCCAATCCAGAAATAGCCCAGGATCTAGCCATGAAGTATGAGAAATATGCGAAAGTAAGAGCCTGATGTGGGCAAATCCTAGTCCTATCCCAGACCTAACTTGCGTTATCCTCTAAAATATTGATCGAAACCAGGTTTAATTGACTGTTTCAGCGTGGTACCACATTACTACGTGATACAATCCAGAAACAGCCCAGGATCTAGCCATGAAGTATGAGAAATATGCGAAAGTATGAGCCTGATGAGGGCAAATCCCAGGCCTAACCTAGACCTAACATGCGTTGTCCTCCAAAATATTGATCGAAACCTGGTTTAATCGACTGTTTCAGTGTGGTACCACATTACTATGTGATCCAAACCAGAAAATAACCCAGGATCTGTTCAACAAGTATGTGAAGAATGCGAAAGTATGAGTCTGATGAGTGAAAATCCCAGACCTAACCTAGACCTAACATGCGTTGTCCTCAAAAATATTCACCGAAACCTGGTTTAATCGACTGTTTCAGTGTGGTACCACATTACTACGTGATCCAAACCAGAAAATAACCCAGGACCTATTCAAGGAGTATGTGAAGTGTGCGAGAGTATGAGTCTGATGAGGTCAAATCCCAGACCTATCCCAGACCTAACTTGCGTTATCCTCTAAAATATTGATCGAAACCAGGTTTAATCGACTGTTTCAGTGTGGTACCACATTACTATGTGATCCAAACCAGAAAATAACCCAGGATCTGTTCAAGGAGTATGTGAAGTGTGCGAAAGTATGAGTCTGATGAGGTCAAATCCCAGACCTAGCCCAGACCTAACGTGCGCTATCCTCTAAAATATTTATCAAGACCAGGTTTAATTGATTGTTTCAGTGTGGTCCCACATTACTACGTGATCCAATCCAGAAAAAGCCCAGGAACTAGCCATCAAGTATGAGTAATATGCGAAAGAATGAGCCTGATGAGAGTAAATCCCGGACCTAACCTAGACCTAACATGAATTATTCTCTAAAATATTGATCGAAACCAGGTTTAATCGACTGTTTCAGTGCGGTACCACATTACTACGTGATCCAAACCAGAAAAAACCCAGGATCAGTTCAACAAGTATGTGAAGAATGCGAAAGTATGAGTCTGATGAGGTCAAATCCCAGACCTACCCCAGACCTAGCTTGCGTTATCCTCTAAAATATTGATCGAAACCAGGTTTAATTGACCGTTTCAGTGTGGTACCACATTACTACGTGATTCAAACCAGAAAAAACCCAGGATCAGTTCAACAAGTATGTGAAGAATACGAATGTATGAGCCTGATGAGGGCAAATCCCAGACCTATCCCAGACCTAACTTGCGTTATCCTCTAAAATATTGATCGAAACCAGGTTTAATTGACCGTTTCAGTGTGGTACCACATTACTACGTGATCCAAACCAGAAAAAACCCAGGATCTAGCCATGAAGTATGAGAAATATGCGAAAGTATGAGCCTGATGAGGGCAAATCCTAGACCTAACCCAAACCTAACATGCGTTATCCTCTAAAATATTTATCAAGACCAGGTTTAATTGAATGTTTCAGTGTGGTACCACATTACTACGTAATCCAATCCAGAAATAGCCCAGGATCTAGCCTTGAAGTATGAGAAATATGCGAAAGTATGAGCCTGACGAGAGCAAATCCTAGACCTAACCCAGACCTAACATGCGTTATCCTCAAAAGTATTGATCGAAACCTGGTTTAATCGACTATTTCAGTGTGGTACCACATTACTATGTGATCCAAACCAGAAAATAACCCAGGATCTGTTCAACGAGTATGTGAAGTGTGCGAAAGTATGAGTCTGATGAGGGCAAATCACAGACCTATCCCAGACCTAACATGCGCTGTCCTCCAAAATATTGATCGAAACCTGGTTTAATCGACTGTTTCAGTGTGGTACCACATTACTATGTGATCCAAACCAGAAAATAACCCAGGATCTGTTCAACGAGTATGTGAAGTGTGCGAAAGTGTGAGTCTGATGAGGTCAAATCCCAGACCTATCCCAGACCTAACTTGCGTTATCCTGTAAAATATTGATCGAAACCAGGTTTAATTGACCGTTTCAGTGTGGTACCACATTACTACGTGATCCAAACCAGAAAAAACCCAGGATCAGTTCAACAAGTATGTGAAGAATGCGAAAGTATGAGCCTGATGAGGGCAAATCCCAGACCTATCCCAGGCCTAACTTGCGTTATCCTCTAAAATATTGATCGAAACCAGGTTTAATTGACCGTTTCGGTGTGGTGCCTCATTACTACGTGATCCAAACCAGAAAAAACCCAGGATCCGTTCAACAAGTATGTGAAGAATGCGAAAGAATGAGTCTGATGAGTGAAAATCCCAGGCCTAACCTAGACCTAACATGCGTTATCCTCTAAAATATTGATCGCAACCAGGTTTAATTGATTGTTTCAGTGTGGTCCAACATTACTACGTGATCCAATCCAGAGAAAGCCCAGGATCTAGCCATCAAGTATGTGTAATATGCGAAAGTATGAGCCTGATAAGTGAAAATCCCAGGCCTAACCTAGACCTAACATGCGTTATCCTCAAAAATATTGATCGAAACCTGGTTTAATCGACAGTTTCAGTGTGGTACTACATTACTATGTGATCCAAACCAGAAAATAACCCAGGATCTGTTCAACGAGTATGTGAAGTGTGCGAAAGTATGAGTCTGATGAGGGCAAATCCCAGACCTATCCCAGACCTAACATGCGCTATCCTCCAAAATATTTATCAAGACCAGGTTTAATTGATTGTTTCAGTGTGGTCCCACATTACTACGTGATCCAATCCAGAAAAAGCCCAGGATCTAGCCATCAAGTATGAGTAATATACGAATGTATGAGCCTGATGAGGGCAAATCCCAGACCTATCCCAGACCTAACTCGCGTTATCCTCTAAAATATTGATCGAAACCTGGTTTAATCGACTGTTTCAGTGTGGTACCACATTACTATGTGATCCAAACCAGAAAATAACCCAGGATCTGTTCAACGAGTATGTGAAGAATGCGAAAGTATGAGCCTGATGAGGGCAAATCCCAGACCTATCCCAGGCCTAACTTGCGTTATCCTCTAAAATATTGATCAAAACCAGGTTTAATTGACCGTTTCAGTGTGGTACCACATTACTACGTGATCCAAACCAGAAAAAACCCAGGATCTGTTCAACGAGTATGTGAAGTGTGCGAAAGTATGAGTCTGATGAGGTCAAATCCCAGACCTATCCCAGACCTAACTTGCGTTATCCTCTAAAATATTGATCGAAACCAGGTTTAATCGACTGTTTCAGTGTGGTACCACATTACTACGTGATCGAAACCAGAAAAAACCCAGGATCAGTTCAACAAGTACGTGAAAAACGCGAAAGTATGAGCCTGATTAGGGTTAATCCCAGACCTATCCCAGACCTAACTTGCGTTATCCTCTAAAATATCTATCGAAACCAGGATTAATTGACTGTTTCAGCGTGGTACAACATTACTACGTGATACAATCCTGAAACAGCCCAGGATCTAGCCATGAAGTATGAGAAATATGCGAAAGTATGAGCCTGATGAGGGCAAATCCTAGACCTAACCCAAACCTAACAAGCGTTATCCTCTAAAATATTTATCAAGGCCAGGTTTAATTGAATGTTTCAGTGTGGTCCCACATTACTACGTGATCCAATCCAGAAAAAGCCCAGGATCTAGCCATCAAGTATGAGTAATATGCGAAAGAATGAGCCTGATGAGAGTAAATCCCGGACCCAAACTAGACCTAACATGAATTATTCTCTAAAATATTGATCGAAACCAGGTTTAATTGACTGTTTCAGTGTGGTCCCACATTACTACGTGATCCAAACCAGAAAAAACCCAGGATCCGTTCAACAAGTATGTGAAGAATGCGAAAGTATGAGTCTGATGAGGTCAAATCCCAGACCTATCCCAGACCTAACTTGCGTTATCCTCTAAAATATTGATCGAAACCTGGTTTAATCGACTGTTTCAGTGTGGTACCACATTACTATGTGATCCAAACCAGAAAATAACCCAGGATCTGTTCAACGAGTATGTGAAGTGTGCGAAGGTATGAGTCTGATGAGGTCAAATCCCAGACCTATCCCAGACCTAACTTGCGTTATCCTCTAAAATATTGATCGAAACCAGGTTTAATTGACCGTTTCGGTGTGGTACCTCATTACCACGTGATCCAAACCAGAAAAAACCCAGGATCCGTTCAACAAGTATGTGAAGAATGCGAAAGAATGAGTCTGATGAGTGAAAATCCCAGGCCTAACCTAGACCTAACATGCGTTATCCTCTAAAATATTGATCGCAACCAGGTTTAATTGATTGTTTCAGTGTGGCCCCACATTACTACGTGATCCAATCCAGAAAAAGCCCAGGATCTAGCCATCAAGCATGTGTACTATTCCCTCAGGGGCTGCCAGCCTTTCAGCTGCAGTACGGGCTTAACGAACCCGGGGTACCCGAGTCATACACACACCGTAAGCCTCCTGTTGGTCGTCACAACGACCCATTCACAATTCCCTATTGGTTTTGTGAATGGTACGTGACGGCAGGAGGAACGGGGGTCTTGGCTTAACCGCCTGGGCCATGAGTATGGCGACTCTATAAAAGCGCCCTCTAATCCTAAGCTATGGTGCGCGGCGATGGGATGCATGGTTGGGGGAGGAGGCCCAATCCCAAGCGACCACCTCCGGGGAACCTGCCGAACCCCCGGAGTATTAGGCTTACCCGGGTAAGGCGGCTCTGCCCGGGTGGACCTTTATTTCCGACCATCTCGTGGGACTATAATGGACACAGAAAATAAAATGGGGATGGGGCGGGTTTTGTCGGTTGGGGAGGACGGAGACGGGGTTGGGGTTAGGGTGGCGGCGCTCACGCCCCACTCAGCACCAGGTCCGGCTTCGTGGAGGGTGGAGGAGGACGACGAGACGTCGTCGGTCTCGTCCTTCTCCTCCAGCACGAGCCACATAGGCTCTAAGAGGAAGAGGACGGGGCAGGCCGTCGTCGAGGTGGGCGGGGCGATGAGCCCGTCGGTGAGGCTGAGTTGCCTCAGGGACGAGGTGACCGAGGAGATATCGGAGAGGATCTCCTCGTCCCTGAGGCGGGTGGAGAAAGTCGCCGCTGCCTGCGCCCTTAAGGGGCAGAAAAGCGGTGGCGCGGAGGCCCTGAAGGCCGCGGCGGAGGAAATGAGGGAGGCGGCGCGGGAGCTCAGAGGGCGGAACGCCCGTCTGCAGCTCCTGTTGGAGGAGGAGCGACAGGGGAGGAGGAGGGCAGAGGCGCTGTGGAACAGCGCGGCCCTCCCTCCCATCCTCCCTCCTCCTCCACCGCCGCGTCCCTCGGCGGAGGTAAATAAGCGGAGTGCGGCGGCAGTGGTGCGGGGCACCGCGGGCCCCTCCACCCGCACTCCGCCCGTGAAGAAGTCCCCGTCCTCCTCAGAAGACGATCTTCTGAGGAGGATTGGGGACATGATTGATGGCAAGCTGGCCGCCTTCCGGGAGGAGCTCCTCGCCGGAAGAGCGGTCAGCAGGAAGGCGGTGCCTCCCCGACCTGTTCCGGTACAGTCGGGGAAGGCAAAGAAGGGCGGAGTGAAGGCTCCGCCCAGCGTTGCGGCACCAGGGCCCCGGGTCGCGACCCCCAAGGGGGGTGGTGTACCCGTGGTCGCGGTGGTCGCGTCCTCCACAGCACCCTCCCAACGGGGGGTGGCGTGGAGTGAGGTGGTGGGGCGGAAGGCGAAGCGGGCGGCGAGGAAGGCCTCGCAACCGCAGCCTCCGCCTCCGCCGCCGGCGGCCAAGATAAAGGCCGCGAAGGTCGGGAAGGCACGACCAGGTCGTCCCCCAAAAACGGCAGCGGTGACGCTGACCGTTGCGCAGGGGGGCGACCTGACCCTCGCGGAGGCGATGCGGCTCGCCAGGGAGAATATCTCCCCGGAAGAGCTGGGCATTGCCTCCGTGAGGGCGAAGAGGGCCGTGACCGGGGGTCTCTTGCTGGAGATCCCCGGTGCAGAAGGCGGCGCGAAGGCGGATCGTCTCGCCCAGAGGCTCCGGGAGCAGCTGGGCGAGCGAGGTGTCCGGGTCGCCCGGCCCACGAAGCGCACGGAGATGCGCGTTTGTGGGCTGGACGACTCGGTCAGCGCACAGGATGTGTCCCGTGCCCTTGCGAGGGCGGGGGACTGTCCTGTGGAGGACCTGCGGATCGGAGAGATCCGCAGGTCGCCCTCCGGCCTCGGGTCGGTGTGGGCCCGGTGCCCCCTCTCCGCCGCCCGTAAGGTGGCGGAATCCGGGAGGGTGTTGGTGGGGTGGGTTTCGGCGCGAGTGGAAATCCTCGCGCCGCGCCCGCTCCAGTGTCACCGCTGCCTCGAATTGGGGCACGTGAGGCAGTGGTGCACCTCGCCGGTGGACCGCAGCGGTCAGTGTTACCGCTGCGGTGCCAAAGAGCACCGTGCGAGCCAGTGCTCGGCGGCCCCCCACTGCCCGCTGTGTGCGGACATGGGGAGGCCAGCCGATCACAGGGTGGGGAGCAAGAAGTGCTCCCCCCCCTCCCGGAAGGAGAGGAAGAGGCGGGCTGCACCGGCTCCGGTGCCGAGGGCGGTGGCATCGTCCTCCATGGAGGTGGACGGTGCTACGGGGACGGACGGCCGGGAGGAGGCTGGCGCGGCCATTAATTAATGCCGCCCCGCCTCCTCCTCCAGGCCAACCTCAACCACTGCCGCGCGGCACAGGACTTGATGTCCCAAGTCCTCGCGGAGTGGGGGGTTGGCCTGGCGGTCGCCGCCGAGCCGTACCGCGTCCCTGATCACCCTCATTGGGTGGGCGACGCGGACGGCTTGGTGGCGACGGTATGGGGAGGGGGCGACGGGTCCCCACCGTTCTCCTTGTTGGAGCGCGGTCGGGGATTCGTCGCCGTGGACTGGGGGGGAGTCGCTGTGGTGGAGTGCTACATTTCGCCCCGTAGCGGTCACGCTGCGTTCGAGCTGTACTTGGCCGAGGTCGCGGCATGCGTGCAGCGCTACGCGGCCCGGCCGGTGCTGGTCCTGGGGGATTTTAATGCCAAGTCGGTGGCTTGGGGATCCCCCAGGACCTCCGTTCGCGGCGGGATCCTGGGCGATTGGGCGGCGGGGCTCGACCTCCGGGTATTGAACCGGGGGTCGGAGCACACATGCGTGCGGCGATATGGGGGGTCCATCGTGGATGTTGGATTCGCGACCCCCAACGCCGTGCGCATGGTGTCGGGTTGGCACGTGGTCGCGGGGGCAGGGACACTCTCCGATCACCGGTACATCCGGATGGAGGTCTCTGCCGCCGCGAGTGCATCCCGACACGGCCGCCTGCGTGGCACCCCACCACGCCGCTGGGCGCTTCGGCGCCTGGACAAGGACGCCCTGATGGCAGCTGCCCTCGCTGCAACTTGGCCGCAGGGAGCGGCCGAGTTGCCGAGCATAGAGGAGGAGGTCGCCCGGCTCGGAGCATTGGTCGCGGGTATTTGCGACGCGGCGATGCCTCGGGTCGGGCGGGCTTCTCCTCGCCGGGCGGTGTACTGGTGGTCGGACGCGATCGCGGAGTTGCGAGTCGCGACTGTCCGCGCCCGGCGCCAGTACACCCGCGCGCGCCGTCGTCAACGTACAGGCGACGGCGTGGCGCGAGCGAGGGCAGCTGATGACCTGTATGGAGCATACCGCGTGGCGCGGGTTGCTCTGCAGGTCGCCATCAAACGGGCCAAGACCCAGGCATGGAAGGAGCTCCTCCAGACCCTTGATGACGATCCATGGGGGCGCCCATATAAGGTGGTGCTGAATAAGCTCCGCCCGTGGGCGCCCCCCGTCACCGAGGGTCTTGACCCCCGGCTGCTGGAGGACGTGGTCAATACACTCTTCCCAATTGGGGAGAGGGGACCGCGTCCTCCGGCGGCGGCGGCTGTCCCAGTGGAGTGGACGGCCGAGCTGGGGGTCACGCAGGAGGAGCTGGCAGCGGCCATCAGACGGCTCGGGGTTCGTAACACGGCCCCGGGTCCGGATGGTGTGCCCGGCCGGGTTTGGGTCTTGACCCAGGGCGTCCTTGGGGCCGACCTCAGGCGGTTGTTCGACCGCTGCCTGAGGGACGGGCGATTCCCCCCCAGTTGGAAGGTGGCGAGGATGGTCCTCCTCCGGAAGGAGGGTCGGCCCGCGGAGTCTCTCTCCGCATACCGGCCCATTTGGCTCCTCGACGAGGTGGGCAAGCTCTTCGAGCGTGTGATTGCTGCCCGCCTCGTCGAGCACCTGTCGCGGGGTGATCCCGGTCTGGCCGACTGCCAGTTCGGTTTCCGGGGGGGGCCGATCGACTATCGACGCGATAGGTCGTGTGAGGGCCCTCTCGGAGGCGGCCGTCTCCCGGGGAGGGGTGGCATTGGCAATATCCTTGGATATTGCCAATGCCTTTAACACCCTCCCCTGGGAAGAGATAAGGAGGGGACTCGAATATCATCGAGTCCCCCCTTGTCTCAGGGCGGTCGTCGGGGATTATCTCCGCGGCAGGTGGATCGAGTATCCGGGCCGGGATGGTGATATGCGGAGGGAGGTGTACTGCGGTGTTCCGCAGGGGTCGGTCCTCGGGCCAATCCTGTGGAACATCGCGTACGACTCGGTGTTGCGGGCCGGCCTCCCCGACGGCGTCAGCACGGTGTGTTATGCGGATGACACACTGGTGCTGGCCGTCGGGGCGCACTGGGGGAGGGCCATGCGTCGCGCGGAGGAGGGGTCGCAACGCGTCGTCGACCGGATCTGGGGGATGGGGATGACGGTGGCGGTCCATAAGACCGAGGTGATTGCGTTTCATTCACGTCGGCAGGATCCGCCACCCCCTCTGATTCGGGTGGGTGGGGCTGACATCGAGGTGAAGCCCCAGATCAGGTATCTGGGGCTGATCCTCGATAGCCACTGGCGTTTCGAGAAGCATTTCCGCTGCCTGGTCCCCCGGTTGGAAAGGATGGTTGCGGCTCTGGGCCGGATCCTGCCCAACCTGGGGGGCCCGGCGGGCCGAGTTCGTCGCCTCTATGTGGCAATGGTCCAGTCGGTGGCCCTATACGGGGCCCCCGTCTGGGCGGACGACCTGGCTGCCTCCCGGCGTAGCATGACTATGCTGCGTCGGGTGCAGAGGCGCATGGCGCTCAGGGTCGTCCGCGGGTATCGGACCATGTCACATGAGGCGGCGACGGTTCTAGCGGGGATGCCGCCCATGGACCTGCTCGCGCGGTCGCACGCGGTGATGTACCGGCACCGCGTCGACCGTCGTGCGTGGGTGGGGGCGGTCCCGGGCGGGCAGGAACCTGCTTGGGGCGATTTGAAGCGCCAGGCCCGGCAGTCCGTGTTGCTCGCGTGGCAGGAGCGGCTGGCTCTGCCAACCGCGGGGCACCGGACTGTCGGGGCTGTTCGGCCACTCCTGAAGGAGTGGCTGGACAGAGGCCATGGCAGCCTCACCTACCGGCTGGCACAGGTATTTTCCGGGCATGGCAGCTTCGGAAGATACCTGTGCCGGATAGGGAAGGAGCCGACGGGGCGTTGCTGCCACTGCGACGCTGAGCAGGACACGGCGGATCATACCCTGGAGGTATGCCCCGCGTGGGAGGGGGAGCGCCGTGTCCTGGTCGGCGTCGTCGGGCGGGATGTCTCGCTGCCGGGCGTGGTGCGCGCCATGCTCGGCAGCGAGGAGAAGTGGAGGGCCGTGGCCTCCTTCTGCGAGAACGTAATGTTGCAGAAGGAGGCCGCGGGGAGGGAGCGCGAGCTTCAGCGGCGCGCAGAAGCTCGCGCTCGTGCGGTGGCCCGAGGTCGTCGCCCGGTCGCGAGGCGTCGCGGGCGGCCGCCTCGGCGTGGCGGATGACCTAGGCTGGGAGTGGGGTCCTGAGGGGACCCTCCTCCCGCCAGGCGGCGCCGTGTCGGACCGGTTGGGGGTAGGAGTGCCCCCCCCTACCGGTCCGACGCAAGGGGAGGCACCCTCGGCGGTCTGGTGCGGCCATGAACGCCCGGCCGCCGAGGGGTGGAAACGGGGTCGCGGGCGGTTGCGAGTTGGGGCTCGCAGCCGCCACTAAACGCGGCCCCGGGACGGATAGCGGCGGGATGGAGTGGCCCCGTCCCGCCGCTATGAGGCAGTGTGTCTACTGGGGGGACCGATTGTCCCCCCGGGGGATGGGCGCGAAAGCGCGGGCACGGGGAGGATACCGGAAGAATGCTTCGAGCGATTCCCGGTATCCTCCCAAAGTGTGCCGAAGGGTCACCGTGGGGTTTTTAGTGGGTAGGTCCCGCGCCTGTCGTTGTACGGGCGCGGGGAATCCCACACACCCCTCCCACCTCTCCCCAAGGAGGTGGGAGGGAGTCTTTCGAAGATTTTCCCCACGACAAAAAAAAAAAAAAAAAAAAAAAAAAAAAAAAAAAGTATGTGTACTATGCGAAAGTATGAGCCTGACGAGGGCAAATCCTAGACCTAACCCAGACCTAACATGCGTTATCCTCTAAAATATTTATCAAGACCAGGTTTAATTGATTGTTTCTGTGTGGTCCCAAATTACTTCGTGATCCAAACCAGAAAATAACCCAGGATCTGTTCAAGGAGTATGTGAAGTGTGCGAAAGTATGAGTCTGATGAGGTCAAATCCCAGACCTATCCCAGACCTAACGTGCGCTATCCTCTAAAATATTTATCAAGACCAGGTTTAATTGATTGTTTCAGTGTGGTCCCACATTACTACGTGATCCAATCCAGAAAAAGCCCAGGAACTAGCCATCAAGTATGAGTAATATGCGAAAGAATGAGCCTGATGAGAGTAAATCCCGGACCTAACCTAGACCTAACATGAATTATTCTCTAAAATATTGATCGAAACCAGGTTTAATTGACTGTTTCAGTGTGGTCCCACATTACTACGTGATCCAAACCAGAAAAAACCCAGGATCCGTTCAACAAGTATGAGAAGAATGCGAAAGTATGAGTCTGATGAGTGAAAATAGCAGGCCTAACCTAGACCTAACATGCGTTATTCTCAAAAATATTGATCGAAACCTGGTTTAATCGATTTTTTCAGTGTGGTACCACATTACTATGCGATCCAAACCAGAAAATAACCCAGGATCTGTTCAACGAGTATGTGAAAAACACGAAAGTATGAGCCCGATGTGGGCAAATCCCAGACCTATCCCAGACCTAACTTGCGTTATCGTCTAAAATATTGATCGAAACCAGGTTTAATTGACTGTTTCTGTGTGGTACCACATTACTACGTGATACAATCCAGAAATAGCCCACGATCTAGCCATGAAGTATGAGAAATATGCGAAAGTATGAGCCTGATGAGAGCAAATCCCAGACCTAACCTAGACCTAACATGAATTATTCTCTAATATATTGATCGAAACCAGGTTTAATTGACTGTTTCAGTGTGGTCCCACATTACTACGTGATCCAAACCAGAAAAAACCCAGGATCCGTTCAACAAGTATGTGAAGAATGCGAAAGTATGAGTCTGATGAGTGAAAATCCCCGGCCTAACCTAGACCTAACATGCGTTATCCTCAAAAATATTGATCGAAACCAGGTTTAATCGACTGTTTCAGTGTGGTACCACACTACTACGTGACCCAATCCAGAAAAAACCCAGGATCTGTTCAACAAGTATGTGAAAAACGCGAAAGTATGAGCCTGATGAGGGAAAATCCCAGACCTATCCCAGACCTAACTTGCGTTATCCTCAAAAATATTGATCGAAATCAGGTTTAATCGACTGTTTCAGTGTGGTACCACACTACTACGTGACCCAATCCAGAAAAAACCCAGGATCTGTTCAACAAGTATGTGAAAAACCCGAAAGTATGAGCCTGATGAGGGAAAATCCCAGACCTATCCCAGACCTAACTTGCGTTATCCTCAAAAATATTGATCGAAACCAGGCTTAATCGACTGTTTCAGTGTGGTACCGCACTACTACGTGACCCAATCCAGAAAAAATCCAGGATCCGTTCAACAAGTATGAGAAGAATGCGAAAGTATGAGTCTGATGAGTGAAAATCCCAGGCCTAACCTAGACCTAACATGCGTTATCCTCAAAAATATTCATCGAAACCTGGTTTAATCGACTGTTTCAGTGTGGTACCACATTACTATGCGATCCAAACCAGAAGATAACCCAGGAGCTGTTCAACGAGTATGTGAAAAACGCGAAAGTATGAGCCTGATGTGGGCAAATCCCAGACCTATCCCAGACCTAACTTGCGTTGTCCTCTAAGATATTGATGGAATCCAGGTTTAATTGACTGTTTCAGAGTTGTACTTCATTACTACGTGATGCAATCCAGAAAAAGCCCAGGATCTAGCCATCAAGTATGAGAAATATGCGAAAGAATGAGCCTGATGAGAGCAAATCCCAGACCTAACCTAGACCTAACATGAATTATTCTCTAATATATTGATCGAAACCAGGTTTAGTTGACCGTTTCAGTGTGGCCCCACATTACTGCGTGATCCAAACCAGAAAAAACCCAGGATCCGTTCAACAAGTGTGTGAAGAATGCGAAAGTATGAGTCTGATGAGTGAAAATCCCTGACCTAACCTAGACCTAACATGCGTTATCCTCTAAAATGTTGATCCAAACCAGGTTTAATGGACTGTTTCAGTGTGGTACCACACTACTACGTGATCCAAACCAGAAAAAACCCAGGATCTGTTCAACAAGTATGTGAAAAACGCGAAGGTATGAGCCTGATGAGGGCGAATCCCAGACCTATGCCAGACCTAACTTGCGTTATCCTCTAAAATATTGATCGAAACCAGGTTTAATTGACTGTTTCAGCGTGGTACCACATTACTACGTGATACAATCCAGAAACAGCCCAGAATCTAGCCATGAAGTCTGAGAAATATGCGAAAGTATGAGCCTGATGATGGCAAATCCAAGACCTAACCCAAACCTAACATGAGTTATCCGCTAAAATATTTATCAAGACCAGGTTTAATTGAATGTTACAGTGTGGTACCACATTACTACGTGAACCAAACCAGAAAAAACCCTGTATCTGTTCAACAAGTATGTGAAGTGTGCGAAATTATGAGTCTGATGAGGGCAAATCCCAGACCTATCCCAGACCTAACATGCGTTATCCTCTAAAATATTTATCAAGACCAGGTTTAATTGATTGTTTCAGTGTGGTCCCACATTATTACGTGATCCAAACCAGAAAAACCCCAGGATCCGTTCAACAAGTATGTGAAAAACGCGAAAGTATAAGCCTGATGAGGGAAAATCCCAGACCTATCCCAGACCTAACTTGCGTTATCCTCAAAAATATTGATCGAAACCAGGTTTAATCGACTGTTTCAGTGTGGTACCGCACTACTACGTGACCCAATCCAGAAAAAACCCAGGATCCGTTCAACAAGTATGAGAAGAATGCGAAAGTATGAGTCTGATGTGGGCAAATCCCAGACCTATCCCAGACCTAACTTGCGTTGTCCTCTAAGATATTGATGGAAACCAGGTTTAATTGACTGTTTCAGTGTTGTACTTCATTACTACGTGATGCAATCCAGAAAAAGCCCAGGATCTAGCCATCAAGTATGAGAAATATGCGAAAGAATGAGCCTGATGAGAGCAAATCCCAGACCTAACCTAGACCTAACCTAGACCTAACATGAATTATTCTCTAATATATTGATCGAAACCAGGTTTAGTTGACCGTTTCAGTGTGGCGCCACATTACTGCGTGATCCAAACCAGAAAAAACCCAGGATCCGTTCAACAAGTGTGTGAAGAATGCGAAAGTATGAGTCTGATGAGTGAAAATCCCCGGCCTAACCTAGACCTAACATGCGTTATCCTCAAAAATATTGATCGAAACCAGGTTTAATCGACTGTATCAGTGTGGTACCACACTACTACGTGACCCAATCCAGAAAAAACCCAGGAAATGTTCAACAAGTATGTGAAAAACGCGAAAGTATGAGCCTGATGAGGGAAAATCCCAGACCTATCCCAGACCTAACTTGCGTTATCCTCAAAAATATTGATCGAAACCAGGTTTAATCGACTGCTTCAGTGTGGTACCGCACTACTACGTGACCCAATCCAGAAAAAACCCAGGATCCGTTCAACAAGTATGAGAAGAATGCGAAAGTATGAGTCTGATGAGTGAAAATCCCAGGACTAACCTAGACCTAACATGCGTTATCCTCAAAAATATTGATCGAAACCTGGTTTAATCGCCTGTTTCAGTGTGGTACCACATTACTATGCGATCCAAACCAGAAGATAACCCAGGAGCTGTTCAACGAGTATGTGAAAAACGCAAAAGTATGAGCCTGATGTGGGCAAATCCCAGACCTATCCCAGACCTAACTTGCGTTGTCCTCTAAGATATTGATGGAATCCAGGTTTAATTGACTGTTTCAGTGTTGTACTTCATTACTACGTGATGCAATCCAGAAAAAGGCCAGGATCTAGCCATCAAGTATGAGAAATATGCGAAAGAATGAGCCTGATGAGAGCAAATCCCAGACCTAACCTAGACCTAACATGAATTATTCTCTAAAATATTGATCAAAACCAGGTTTAATTGACTGTTTCAGTGTGGTACCACATTACTACGTGATCCAAACCAGAAAAAACCCAGGATCCGTTCAACAAGTATGAGAAGAATGCGAAAGTATGAGTCTGATGAGTGAAAATCCCAGGCCTAACCTAGACCTAACATGCGTTATCCTCAAAAATATTGATCGAAACCTGGTTTAATCGACTGTATCAGTGTGGTACCACATTACTATGCGATCCAAACCAGAAAATAACCCAGGATCTGTTCAACGAGTATGTGAAGTGTGCGAAAGTATGAGCCTGATGAGGGAAAATCCCAGACCTATCCCAGACCTAACTTGCGTTATCCTCAAAAATATTGATCGAAACCAGGTTTAATCGACTGTTTCAGTGTGGTCCCACATTACTACGTGATCCAAACCAGAAACAACCCAGGATCCGTTCAACAAGTATGTGAAGAATGCGAAAGTATGAGTCTGATGAGTGAAAATCCCAGGCCAAACCTAGACCTAACATGCGTTATCCTCAAAAATATTGATCGAAACCTGGCTTAATCGACTGTTTCAGTGTGGTACCACATTACTATGCGATCCAAACCAGAAAATAACACAGGATCTGCCAAACGAGTATCTGAAGTGTGCGAAAGTATGAGCCTGATGAGAGCAAATCCCAGACCTAACCTAGACCTAACATGAATTATTCTCTAAAATATTGATCGAAACCAGGTTTAAAAGACTGTTTCAGTGTGGTACCACATTACTATGCGATCCAAACCAGAAAATAACCCAGGATCCGTTCAACAAGTATGTGAAGAATGCGAAAGTATGAGTCTGATGAGTGAAAATCCCTGACCTAACCTAGACCTAACATGCGTTATCCTCTAAAATGTTGATCCAAACCAGGTTTAATGGACTGTTTCAGTGTGGTACCACACTACTACGTGATCCAAACCAGAAAAAACCCAGGATCTGTTCAACAAGTATGTGAAAAACGCGAAGGTATGAGCCTGATGTGGGCAAATCCCAGACCTATCCCAGACCTAACTTGCGTTGTCCTCTAAGATATTGATGGAAACCAGGTTTAATTGACTGTTTCAGTGTTGTACTTCATTACTACGTGATGCAATCCACAAAAAGCCCAGGATCTAGCCATCAAGTATGAGAAATATGCGAAAGTATGAGTCTGATGAGGGCAAATCCCAGACCTATCCCAGACCTAACATGCGTTATCCTCTAAAATATTTATCAAGACCAGGTTTAATTGATTGTTTCAGTGTGGTCCCACATTACTACGTGATCCAAACCAGAAAAAACCCAGGATCCGTTCAACAAGTATGTGAAGAATGCGAAAGCATGAGTCTGATGAGTGAAAATCCCAGACCTAACCTAGACCTAACATGCGTTATCCTCTAAAATGTTCATCCAAACCAGGTTTAATCGACTGTTTCAGTGTGGTACCACACCACTACGTGACCCAAACCAGAAGATAACCCAGGAGCTGTTCAACGAGTATGTGAAAAACGCGAAAGTATGAGCCTGATGTGGGCAAATCCCAGACCTATCCCAGACCTAACTTGCGTTGTCCTCTAAGATATTGATGGAATCCAGGTTTAATTGACTGTTTCAGTGTTGTACTTCATTACTACGTGATGCAATCCAGAAAAAGGCCAGGATCTAGCCATCAAGTATGAGAAATATGCGAAAGAATGAGCCTGATGAGAGCAAATCCCAGACCTAACCTAGACCTAACATGAATTATTCTCTAAAATATTGATCAAAACCAGGTTTAATTGACTGTTTCAGTGTGGTACCACATTACTACGTGATCCAAACCAGAAAAAACCCAGGATCCGTTCAACAGGTATGAGAAGAATGCGAAAGTATGAGTCTGATGAGTGAAAATCCCAGGCCTAACCTAGACCTAACATGCGTTATCCTCAAAAATATTGATCGAAACCTGGTTTAATCGACTGTTTCAGTGTGGTACCACATTACTATGCGATCCAAACCAGAAAATAACCCAGGATCTGTTCAACGAGTATGTGAAGTGTGCGAAAGTATGAGCCTGATGAGGGAAAATCCCAGACCTATCCCAGACCTAACTTGCGTTATCCTCAAAAATATTGATCGAAACCAGGTTTAATCGACTGTTTCAGTGTGGTCCCACATTACTACGTGATCCAAACCAGAAACAACCCAGGATCCGTTCAACAAGTATGTGAAGAATGCGAAAGTATGAGTCTGATGAGTGAAAATCCCAGGCCTAACCTAGACCTAACATGCGTTATCCTCAAAAATATTGATCGAAACCTGGCTTAATCGACTGTTTCAGTGTGGTACCACATTACTATGCGATCCAAACCAGAAAATAACACAGGATCTGCCAAACGAGTATCTGAAGTGTTGCGAAAGTATGAGCCTGATGAGAGCAAATCCCAGACCTAACCTAGACCTAACATGAATTATTCTCTAAAATATTGATCGAAACCAGGTTTAATTGACTGTTTCAGTGTGGTACCACATTACTAAGTGATCCAAACCAGAAAAAGCCCAGGATCAGTTCAACAAGTATGAGAAATATGCGAAAGTATGAGCCTGATGAGGGCGAATCCAAGACCTAACCCAAACCTAACATGAGTTATCCTCTAAAATATTTATCAAGACCAGGTTTAATTGAATGTTTCAGTGTGGTACCACATTACTACGTGAACCAAACCAGAAAAAAACCTGTATCCGTTCAACAAGTATGTGAAGTGTGCGAAAGTATGAGTCTGATGAGGGCAAATCCCAGACCTATCCCAGACCTAACATGCGTTATCCTCTAAAATATTTATCAAGACCAGGTTTAATTGATTGTTTCAGTGTGGTCCCACATTATTACGTGATCCAAACCAGAAAAAACCCAGGATCCGTTCAACAAGAATGTGAAGAATGCGAAAGTATGAGTCTGATGAGTGAAAATCCCTGACCTAACCGAGACCTAACATGCGTTATCCTCTAAAATGTTGATCCAAACCAGGTTTAATGGACTGTTTCAGTGTGGTACCACACTACTACGTGATCCAAACCTGAAAAAACCCAGGATCTGTTCAACAAGTATGTGAAAAACGCGAAGGTATGAGCCTGATGTGGGCAAATCCCAGACCTATCCCAGACCTAACTTGCGTTGTCCTCTAAGATATTGATGGAAACCAGGTTTAATTGACTGTTTCAGTGTTGTACTTCATTACTACGTGATGCAATCCACAAAAAGCCCAGGATCTAGCCATCCAGTATGAGAAATATGCGAAAGTATGAGTCTGATGAGGGCAAATCCCAGACCTATCCCAGACCTAACTTGCGTTATCCTCAAAAATATTGATCGAAACCAGGTTTAATCGACTGTTTCAGTGTGGTACCGCACTACTACGTGACCCAATCCAGAAAAAACCCAGGATCCGTTCAACAAGTATGAGAAGAATGCGAAAGTATGAGTCTGATGAGTGAAAATCCCAGGCCTAACCTAGACCTAACATGCGTTATCCTCAAAAATATTGATCGAAACCTGGTTTAATCGACTGTTTCAGTGTGGTACCACATTACTATGCGATCCAAACCAGGAGATAACCCAGGAGCTGTTCAACGAGTATGTGAAAAACGCGAAAGTATGAGCCTGATGTGGGCAAATCCCAGACCTATCCCAGACCTAACTTGCGTTGTCCTCTAAGATGTTGATGGAATCCAGGTTTAATTGACTGTTTCAGTGTTGTACTTCATTACTACGTGATGCAATCCAGAAAAAGGCCAGGATCTAGCCATCAAGTATGAGAAATATGCGAAAGAATGAGCCTGATGAGAGCAAATCCCAGACCTAACCTAGACCTAACATGAATTATTCTCTAAAATATTGATCAAAACCAGGTTTAATTGACTGTTTCAGTGTGGTACCACATTACTACGTGATCCAAACCAGAAAAAACCCAGGATCCGTTCAACAAGTATGAGAAGAATGCGAAAGTATGAGTCTGATGAGTGAAAATCCCAGGCCTAACCTAGACCTAACATGCGTTATCCTCAAAAATATTGATCGAAACCTGGTTTAATCGACTGTTTCAGTGTGGTACCACATTACTATGCGATCCAAACCAGAAAATAACCCAGGATCTGTTCAACGAGTATGTGAAGTGTGCGAAAGTATGAGTCTGATGGGGGCAAATCCCAGACCTATCCCAGACCTAACATGCGTTATCCTCTAAAATATTTATCAAGACCAGGTTTAATTGACTGTTTCAGTGTGGTACCACATTACTACGTGATCCAAACCAGAAAAAGCCCAGGATCAGTTCAACAAGTATGTGAAAAACGCGAAAGTATGAGCCTGATGAGGGCAAATCCAAGACCTAACCCAAACCTAACATGAGTTATCCTCTAAAATATTTATCAAGGCCAGGATTAATTGACTGTTTCTGTGTGGTCCCACATTACTGCGTGATCCAAACCAGCAAAAACCCAGGATCCGTTCAACAAGTATGAGAAGAATGCGAAAGTATGAGTCTGATGAGTGAAAATCCCCGGCCTAACCTAGACCTAACATGCGTTATCCTCAAAAATATTGATCGAAACCAGGTTTAATCGACTGTTTCAGTGTGGTACCACACTACTACGGGACCCAATCCAGAAAAAACCCAGGATCTGTTCAACAAGTATGTGAAAAACGCGAAAGTATGAGCCTGATGAGGGAAAATCCCAGACCTATCCCTGACCTAACTTGCGTTATCCTCTAAAATATTGATCGAAACCAGGTTTAATTGACTGTTTCTGTGTGGTACCACATTACTACGTGATACAATCCAGAAATAGCCCAGGATCTAGCCATGAAGTATGAGAAATATGCGAAAGTATGAGCCTGACGAGGGCAAATCCTAAACCTAACCCAGACCTAACATGCGTTATCCTCTAAAATATTTATCAAGACCAGGTTTAATTGATTGTTTCTGTGTGGTCCCACATTACTACGTGATCCAAACCAGCAAAAACCCAGGATCCGTTCAACAAGTATGAGAAGAATGCGAAAGTATGAGTCTGATGAGTGAAAATCCCAGGCCTAACCTAGACCTAACATGCGTTATCCTCAAAAATATTGATCGAAACCTGGTTTAATCGACTGTTTCAGTGTGGTACCACATTACTATGCTATCCAAACCAGAAAATAACCCAGGATCTGTTCAACGAGTATGTGAAAAACACGAAAGTATGAGCCTGATGCGGGCAAATACCAGACCTATCCCAGACCTAACTTGCGTTGCCCTCTAAGATATTGATGGAAACCAGGTTTAATTGACTGTTTCAGCGTGGTACCACATTACTACGTGATACAATCCAGAAAAAGCCCAGGATCTAGCCATCAAGTATGAGAAATATGCGAAAGAATGAGCCTGATGTGTGAAAATCCCAGACCTAACCTAGACCTAACATGAATTATCCTCAAAAATATTGATCGAAACCTGGATTAATCGACTGTTTCAGTGTGGTACCACATTACTATGTGATCCAAACCAGAAAATAACCCAGGATCTGCTCAACGAGTATGTGAAGTGTGCGAAAGTATGAGTCTGATGAGGGCAAATCCCAGACCTATCCCAGACCTAACATGCGTTATCCTCTAAAATATTTATCAAGACCAGGTTTAATTGACTGTTTCAGTGTGGTACCACATTACTACGTGATCCAAACCAGAAAAAGCCCAGGATCAGTTCAACAAGTATGTGAAAAACGCGAAAGTATGAGCCTGATGAGGGCAAATCCAAGACCTAACCCAAACCTAACATGAGTTATCCTCTAAAATATTTATCAAGGCCAGGATTAATTGAATGTTTCAGTGTGGTACCACATTACTACGTGAACCAAACCAGAAAAAAACCCTGTATCTGTTCAACAAGTATGTGAAGTGTGCGAAAGTATGAGTCTGATGAGTGAAAATCCCAGGGCTAACCTAGACCTAACATGCGTTATCCTCTAAAATATTGATCCAAACCAGGTTTAATGGACTGTTTCAGTGTGGTACCACTTTACTACGTGATCCAAAGCAGAAGAAACCCTCGATCAGGTCAACATGTATGTTAAAACTGCGAAAGTATGACCCTGATGAGGGCAAATACCAGGCCTAACCTAGACCTAACATGCGTTGTCCTCTAAAATATTGATGGAAACCAGGTTTAATCGACTGTTTCAGCGTGGTGCCACATTACTATGTGATACAATCCAGAAACAGCCCAGGATCTAGCCATGAAGTATGAGAAATATGCGAAAGTATGAGCCTGATGAGGGCAAATCCCAGGCCTAACCTAGACCCAACATGAATTATTCTCTAAAATATTGATCGAAACCAGATTTAATTGACTGTTTCAGTGTTGTACTTCATTACTACGTGGTGCAATCCAGAAAAAGCCCAGGATCTGGCCATCAAGTACAAGAGATATGAGAAAGAATGAGCCTGATGAGAGCAAATCCCAGACCTAACCCAGACCTAACATGAATTATTCTCTAAAATATTCATCGAAACCAGGTTTAATTGACTGTTTCAGTGTGGTACCACATTACTGCGTGATCCAATCCAGCAATAGCCCAGGATCCAGCCATGAAGTATGAGAAATATGCGAAAGTTTGAGCTTGACGAGTTCAAATCCTAGACCTAACCCAGACCTAACATGCGTTATCCTCTAAAATATTTATCAAGACCAGGTTTAATTGATTGTTTCAGTGTGGTCCCATATTACTACGTGATCCAAACCAGAAAAAACCCAGGATCCGTTCAACAAGTATGTGAAGTATGCGAAAGTATGAGTCTGATGAGTGAAAATCCCAGGCCAAACCCAGACCTAACATGCATTATCCTACAAAACATTGATGGAAACCAGGTTTAATTGACTGTTTCAGTGTCGTACTTCATTACTACGTGATACAATCCAGTAAAAACCCAGGATCCGTTCAACAAGTATGTGAAGAATGCGAAAGTAAGAGTCTGATGAGTGAAAATCCCCGGCCTAACCTAGACCTAACGTGCGTTATCCTAAAAAATATTGTTCGAAACCAGGTTTAATCGACTGTTTCAGTGTGGTACCACACTACTTCGTGACCCAAACCGGAAAAAACCCAGGATCTAGCCATCAAGTACGAGAAATATGCGAAAGTATGAGCCTGATGAGGGCGAATCCCAGACCTATCCCAGACCTAACTTGCGTTATCCTCTAAAATATTGATCGAAACCAGGTTTAATGGACTGTTTCAGTGTGGTCCCACATTACTACGTGATCCAAACCAGAAAAAACCCAGGATCCGTTCAACAAGTATGTGAAGAATGCGAAAGTATGAGTCTGATGAGTGAAAATCATAGACCTAACCTAGACCTAACATGCGTTATCCTCTAAAATATTGATCCAAACCAGCTTTAATGGACCGTTTCAGTGTGGTACCACACTACTACGTGATCCAAACCAGAAAAAACCCAGGATCTGTTCAACAAGTATGTGAAGAACGCGAAGATATGAACCTGGTGAGGGCAGATCCCAGGCCAAACCTAGGCCTAACATGCGTTATCTTCTAAAATGTTGAGCGAAACCAGGTTTAATTGACTGTTTCAGTGTGGTACCACATTACTACGTGATCCAAACCAGAAAAAACCCAGGATCTAGCCATGAAGTATGAGAAATATGCGAAAGTATGAGCCTGATGAGGGCAAATCCTAGACCTAACCCAAACCTAACATGCGTTATCCTCTAAAATATTTATCAAGACCAGGTTTAATTGAATGTTTCAGTGTGGTACCACATTACTACGTGATCCAATCCAGAAATAGCCCAGGATCTAGCCTTGAAGTATGAGAAATATGCGAAAGTATGAGCCTGACGAGAGCAAATCCTAGACCTAACCCAGACCTAACATGCGTTATCCTCAAAAGTATTGATCGAAACCTGGTTTAATCGACTATTTCAGTGTGGTACCACATTACTATGTGATCCAAACCAGAAAATAACCCAGGATCTGTTCAACGAGTATGTGAAGTGTGCGAAAGTATGAGTCTGATGAGGGCAAATCCCAGACCTATCCCAGACCTAACATGCGCTGTCCTCCAAAATATTTATCAAGACCAGGTTTAATTGATTGTTTCAGTGTGGTCCCACATTACTACGTGATCCAATCCAGAAAAAGCCCAGGATCTAGCCATCAAGTATGAGTAATATGCGAAAGAATGAGCCTGATGAGAGTAAATCCCGGACCTAAACTAGACCTAACATGAATTATTCTCTAAAATATTGATCGAAACCAGGTTTAATTGACTGTTTCAGTGTGGTCCCACATTACTACGTGATCCAAACCAGAATATACCCAGGATCCGTTCAACAAGTATGTGAAGAATGCGAAAGTATGAGTCTGATGAGGTCAAATCCCAGACCTATCCCAGACCTAACTTGCGTTATCCTCTAAAATATTGATCGAAACCTGGTTTAATCGACTGTTTCAGTGTGGTACCACATTACTATGTGATCCAAACCAGAAAATAACCCAGGATCTGTTCAACGAGTATGTGAAGTGTGCGAAAGTGTGAGTCTGATGAGGTCAAATCCCAGACCTATCCCAGACCTAACTTGCGTTATCCTGTAAAATATTGATTGAAACCAGGTTTAATTGACCGTTTCAGTGTGGTACCACATTACTACGTGATCCAAACCAGAAAAAACCCAGGATCAGTTCAACAAGTATGTGAAGAATGCGAAAGTATGAGCCTGATGAGGGCAAATCCCAGACCTATCCCAGGCCTAACTTGCGTTATCCTCTAAAATATTGATCGAAACCAGGTTTAATTGACCGTTTCGGTGTGGTGCCTCATTACTACGTGATCCAAACCAGAAAAAACCCAGGATCCGTTCAACAAGTATGTGAAGAATGCGAAAGAATGAGTCTGATGAGTGAAAATCCCAGGCCTAACCTAGACCTAACATGCGTTATCCTCTAAAATATTGATCGCAACCAGGTTTAATTGATTGTTTCAGTGTGGTCCAACATTACTACGTGATCCAATCCAGAGAAAGCCCAGGATCTAGCCATCAAGTATGTGTAATATGCGAAAGTATGAGCCTGATAAGTGAAAATCCCAGGCCTAACCTAGACCTAACATGCGTTATCCTCAATAATATTGATCGAAACCTGGTTTAATCGACAGTTTCAGTGTGGTACTACATTACTGTGTGATCCAAACCAGAAAATAACCCAGGATCTGTTCAACGAGTATGTGAAGAATGCGAAAGTATGAGCCTGATGAGGGCAAATCCCAGACCTATCCCAGGCCTAACTTGCGTTATCCTCTAAAATATTGATCAAAACCAGGTTTAATTGACCGTTTCAGTGTGGTACCACATTACTACGTGATCCAATCCAGAAAAAGCCCAGGATCTAGCCATCAAGTATGAGTAATATACGAATGTATGAGCCTGATGAGGGCAAATCCCAGACCTATCCCAGACCTAACTCGCGTTATCCTCTAAAATATTGATCGAAACCTGGTTTAATCGACTGTTTCAGTGTGGTACCACATTACTATGTGATCCAAACCAGAAAATAACCCAGGATCTGTTCAACGAGTATGTGAAGAATGCGAAAGTATGAGCCTGATGAGGGCAAATCCCAGACCTATCCCAGGCCTAACTTGCGTTATCCTCTAAAATATTGATCGAAACCAGGTTTAATTGAACGTTTCAGTGTGGTACCACATTACTACGTGATCCAAACCAGAAAATAACCCAGGATCTGTTCAACGAGTATGTGAAGTGTGCGAAAGTGTGAGTCTGATGAGGTCAAATCCCAGACCTATCCCAGACCTAACTTGCGTTATCCTGTAAAATATTGATCGAAACCAGGTTTAATTGACCGTTTCGGTGTGGTGCCTCATTACTACGTGATCCAAACCAGAAAAAACCCAGGATCCGTTCAACAAGTATGTGAAGAATGCGAAAGAATGAGTCTGATGAGTGAAAATCCCAGGCCTAACCTAGACCTAACATGCGTTATCCTCTAAAATATTGATCGCAACCAGGTTTAATTGATTGTTTCCGTGTGGTCCAACATTACTACGTGATCCAATCCAGAGAAAGCCCAGGATCTAGCCATCAAGTATGTGTAATATGCGAAAGAATGAGCCTGATGAGTGAAAATCCCAGGCCTAACCTAGACCTAACATGCGTTATCCTCAAAAATATTGATCGAAACCTGGTTTAATCGACAGTTTCAGTGTGGTACCACATTACTATGTGATCCAAACCAGAAAATAACCCAGGATCTGTTCAACGAGTATGTGAAGAATGCGAAAGTATGAGCCTGATGAGGGCAAATCCCAGACCTATCCCAGGCCTAACTTGCGTTATCCTCTAAAATATTGATCAAAACCAGGTTTAATTGACCGTTTCAGTGTGGTACCACATTACTACGTGATCCAAACCAGAAAAAGCCCAGGATCAGTTCAACAAGTATGAGAAATATGCGAAAGTATGAGCCTGATGAGGGCGAATCCAAGACCTAACCCAGACCTAACATGCGCTATCCTCCAAAATATTTATCAAGACCAGGTTTAATTGATTGTTTCAGTGTGGTCCCACATTACTACGTGATCCAATCCAGAAAAAGCCCAGGATCTAGCCATCAAGTATGAGTAATATACGAATGTATGAGCCTGATGAGGGCAAATCCCAGACCTATCCCAGACCTAACTCGCGTTATCCTCTAAAATATTGATCGAAACCTGGTTTAATCGACTGTTTCAGTGTGGTACCACATTACTATGTGATCCAAACCAGAAAATAACCCAGGATCTGTTCAACGAGTATGTGAAGAATGCGAAAGTATGAGCCTGATGAGGGCAAATCCCAGACCTATCCCAGGCCTAACATGCGTTATCCTCTAAAATATTGATCGAAACCAGGTTTAATTGAACGTTTCAGTGTGGTACCACATTACTACGTGATCCAAACCAGAAAAAACCCAGGATCAGTTCAACAAGTATGTGAAGAATGCGAAAGTATGAGCCTGATGAGGGCAAATCCCAGACCTATCCCAGGCCTAACTTGCGTTATCCTCTAAAATATTGATCGAAACCAGGTTTAATTGACCGTTTCGGTGTGGTGCCTCATTACTACGTGATCCAAACCAGAAAAAACCCAGGATCAGTTCAACAAGTACGTGAAAAACGCGAAAGTATGAGCCTGATTAGGGTTAATCCCAGACCTATCGCAGACCTAACTTGCGTTATCCTCTAAAATATCTATCGAAACCAGGATTAATTGACTGTTTCAGCGTGGTACAACATTACTACGTGATACAATCCTGAAACAGCCCAGGATCTAGCCATGAAGTATGAGAAATATGCGAAAGTATGAGCCTGATGAGGGCAAATCCTAGACCTAACCCAAACCTAACAAGCGTTATCCTCTAAAATATTTATCAAGACCAGGTTTAATTGAATGTTTCAGTGTGGTACCACATTACTACGTGATCCAATCCAGAAATAGCCCAGGATCTAGCCTTGAAGTATGAGAAATATGCGAAAGTATGAGCCTGACGAGAGCAAATCCTAGACCTAACCCAGACCTAACATGCGTTATCCTCAAAAGTATTGATCGAAACGTGGTTTAATCGATTGTTTCAGTGTGGTACCACATTACTATGTGATCCAAACCAGAAAATAACCCAGGATCTGTTCAACGTGTATGTGAAGTGTGTGAAAGTATGAGTCTGATGAGGGCAAATCCCAGACCTATCCCAGACCTAACATGCGCTATCCTCCAAAATATTTATCAAGACCAGGTTTAATTGATTGTTTCAGTGTGGTCCCACATTACTACGTGATCCAATCCAGAAAAAGCCCAGGATCTAGCCATCAAGTATGAGTAATATGCGAAAGAATGAGCCTGATGAGAGTAAATCCCGGACCCAAACTAGACCTAACATGAATTATTCTCTAAAATATTGATCGAAACCAGGTTTAATTGACTGTTTCAGTGTGGTCCCACATTACTACGTGATCCAAACCAGAAAAAACCCAGGATCCGTTCAACAAGTATGTGAAGAATGCGAAAGTATGAGTCTGATGAGGTCAAATCCCAGACCTATCCCAGACCTAACTTGCGTTATCCTCTAAAATATTGATCGAAACCTGGTTTAATCGACTGTTTCAGTGTGGTACCACATTACTATGTGATCCAAACCAGAAAATAACCCAGGATCTGTTCAACGAGTATGTGAAGTGTGCGAAGGTATGAGTCTGATGAGGTCAAATCCCAGACCTATCCCAAACCTAACTTTTTTTTTTTTTTTTTTTTTTTTTTTTTTTTTTTTTTTTTGTCGTGGGGAAAATCTTTGAAAGACTCCCTCCCACCTCCTTGGGGAGAGGTGGGAGGGGTGTGTGGGATTCCCCGCGCCCGTACAACGACAGGCGCGGGACCTACCCACTAAAAACCCCACGGTGACCCTTCGGCACGCTTTGGGAGGATACCGGGAATCGCTCGAAGCATTCTTCCGGTATCCTCCCCGTGCCCGCGCTTTCGCGCCCATCCCCCGGGGGGACAATCGGTCCCCCCAGTAGACACACTGCCTCATAGCGGCGACACGGGGCCACTCCATCCCGCCGCTATCCGTCCCGGGGCCGCGTTTAGTGGCGGCTGCGAGCCCCAACTCGCAACCGCTCGCGACCCCGTTTCCACCCCTCGGCGGCCGGGCGTTCATGGCCGCACCAGACCGCCGAGGGTGCCTCCCCTTGCGTCGGACCGGTAGGGGGAGGCACTCCTACCCCCAACCGGTCCGACCCGGCGCCGCCTGGCGGGAGGAGGGTCCCCTCAGGACCCCCCTCCCAGCCTAGGTCATCCGCCACGCCGAGGCGGCCGCCCGCGACGCCTCGCGACCGGGCGACGACCTCGGGCCACCGCACGAGCGCGAGCTTCAGCGCGCCGCTGAAGCTCGCGCTCCCTCCCCGCGGCCTCCTTCTGCAACATTACGTTCTCGCAGAAGGAGGCCACGGCCCTCCACTTCTCCTCGCTGCCGAGCATGGCGCGCACCACGCCCGGCAGCGAGACGTCCCGCCCGACGACGCCGACCAGGACACGGCGCTCCCCCTCCCACGCGGGGCATACCTCCAGGGTATGATCCGCCGTGTCCTGCTCAGCGTCGCAGTGGCAGCAACGCGCCGTCGGCTCCTTCCCTATCCGGCACAGGTATCTTCCGAAGCTGCCATGCCCGGAAAATACCTGTGCCAGCCGGTAGGTGAGGCTGCCATGGCCTCTGTCCAGCCACTCCTTCAGGAGTGGCCGAACAGCCCCGACAGTCCGGTGCCCCGCGGTTGGCAGAGCCAGCCGCTCCTGCCACGCGAGCAACACGGACTGCCGGGCCTGGCGCTTCAAATCGCCCCAAGCAGGTTCCTGCCCGCCCGGGACCGCCCCCACCCCCGCGCGACGGTCGACGCGGTGCCGGTACATCACCGCATGCGACCGCGCGAGCAGGTCCATGGGCGGCATCCCCGCTAGAACCGTCGCCGCCTCATGTGACATGGTGCGATACCCGCGGACGACCCTGAGCGCCATGCGCCTCTGCACCCGACGCAGCATAGTCATGCTGCGCCGGGAGGCAGCCAGGTCGTCCGCCCAGACGGGGGCCCCGTATAGGGCCACCGACTGGACCATTGCCACATAGAGGCGACGAACTCGGCCCGCCGGGCCCCCCAGGTTGGGCAGGATCCGGCCCAGAGCCGCAACCATCCTTTCCAACCGGGGGACCAGGCAGCGGAAATGCTCCTCGAAACGCCAGTGGCTATCGAGGATCAGCCCTAGATACCTGATCTGGGGCTTCACCTCGATGTCAGCCCCACCCACCCGGATCAGAGGGGGTGGCGGATCCTGCCGACGTGAATGAAACGCAATCACCTCGGTCTTATGGACCGCCACCGTCATCCCCATCCCCCTGATCCGGTCGACGACGCGTTGCGACCCCTCCTCCGCGCGACGCATGGCCCTCCCCCAGTGCGCCCCGACGGCCAGCACCAGTGTGTCATCCGCATAACACACCGTGCTGACGCCGTCGGGGAGGCCGGCCCGCAACACCGAGTCGTACGCGATGTTCCACAGGAGTGGCCCGAGGACCGACCCCTGCGGAACACCGCAGTACACCTCCCTCCGCATATCACCATCCCGGCCCGGATACTCGATCCACCTGCCGCGGAGATAATCCCCGACGACCGCCCTGAGACAAGGGGGGACTCGATGATATTCGAGTCCCCTCCTTATCTCTTCCCAGGGGAGGGTGTTAAAGGCATTGGCAATATCCAAGGATATTGCCAATGCCACCCCTCCCCGGGAGACGGCCGCCTCCGAGAGGGCCCTCACACGACGTATCGCGTCGATAGTCGATCGGCCCCCCCGGAAACCGAACTGGCAGTCGGCCAGACCGGGATCACCCCGCGACAGGTGCTCGACGAGGCGGGCAGCAATCACACGCTCGAAGAGCTTACCCACCTCGTCGAGGAGACAAATGGGCCGGTATGCGGAGGGAGACTCCGCGGGCCGACCCTCCTTCCGGAGGAGGACCATCCTCGCCACCTTCCAACTGGGGGGGAATCGCCCGTCCCTCAGGCAGCGGTCGAACAACCGCCTGAGGTCGGCCCCAAGGACGCCCTGGGTCAAGACCCAAACCCGGCCGGGCACACCATCCGGACCCGGGGCCGTGTTACGAACCCCGAGCCGTCTGATGGCCGCTGCCAGCTCCTCCTGCGTGACCCCCAGCTCGGCCGTCCACTCCACTGGGACAGCCGCCGCCGCCGGAGGACGCGGTCCCCTCTCCCCAATTGGGAAGAGTGTATTGACCACGTCCTCCAGCAGCCGGGGGTCAAGACCCTCGGTGACGGGGGGCGCCCACGGGCGGAGCTTATTCAGCACCACCTTATATGGGCGCCCCCATGGATCGTCATCAAGGGTCTGAAGGAGCTCCTTCCATGCCTGGGTCTTGGCCCGTTTGATGGCGACCTGCAGAGCAACGCACGCCACGCGGTATGCTCCATACAGGTCATCAGCTGCCCTCGCTCGCGCCACGCCGTCGCCTGTACGTTGACGACGGCGCGCGCGGGTGTACTGGCGTCGGGCGCGGACAGTCGCGACTCGCAACTCCGCGATCGCGTCCGACCACCAGTACACCGCCCGGCGAGGAGAAGCCCGCCCGACCCGAGGCATCGCCGCGTCGCAAATACCCGCGACCAATGCTCCGAGCCGGGCGACCTCCTCCTCTATGCTCGGCAACTCGGCCGCTCCCTGCGGCCAAGTTGCAGCGAGGGCAGCTGCCATCAGGGCGTCCTTGTCCAGGCGCCGAAGCGCCCAGCGGCGTGGTGGGGTGCCACGCAGGCGGCCGTGTCGGGATGCACTCGCGGCGGCAGAGACCTCCATCCGGATGTACCGGTGATCGGAGAGTGTCTCAGCCCCCGCGACCACGTGCCAACCCGACACCATGCGCACGGCGTTGGGGGTCGCGAATCCAACATCCACGATGGACCCCCCATATCGCCGCACGCATGTGTGCTCCGACCCCCGGTTCAATACCCGGAGGTCGAGCCCCGCCGCCCAATCGCCCAGGATCCCGCCGCGAACGGAGGTCCTGGGGGATCCCCAAGCCACCGACTTGGCATTAAAATCCCCCAGGACCAGCACCGGCCGGGCCGCGTAGCGCTGCACGCATGCCGCGACCTCGGCCAAGTACAGCTCGAACGCAGCGTGACCGCTACGGGGCGAAATGTAGCACCCCACCACAGCGACTCCCCCCCAGTCCACGGCGACGAATCCCCGACCGCGCTCCAACAAGGAGAACGGTGGGGACCCGTCGCCCCCTCCCCATACCGTCGCCACCAAGCCGTCCGCGTCGCCCACCCAATGAGGGTGATCAGGGACGCGGTACGGCTCAGCGGCGACCGCCAGGCCAACCCCCCACTCCGCGAGGACTTGGGACATCAAGTCCTGTGCCGCGCGGCAGTGGTTGAGGTTGGCCTGGAGGAGGAGGCGGGGCGGCATTAATTAATGGCCGCGCCAGCCTCCTCCCGGCCGTCCGTCCCCGTAGCACCGTCCACCTCCATGGAGGACGATGCCACCGCGCTCGGCACTGGAGCCGGTGCAGCCCGCCTCTTCCGCTCCTTCCGGAAGGGGGGGGAGCACTTCTTGCTCCCCACCCTGTGATCGGCTGGCCTCCCCATGTCCGCACACAGCGGGCAGTGGGGGGCCGCCGAGCACTGGCTCGCACGGTGCTCTTTGGCACCGCAGCGGTAACACTGACCGCTGCGGTCCACCGGCGAGGTGCACCACTGCCTCACGTGCCCCAATTCGAGGCAGCGGTGACACTGGAGCGGGCGCGGCGCGAGGATTTCCACTCGCGCCGAAACCCACCCCACCAACACCCTCCCGGATTCCGCCATCTTACGGGCGGCGGAGAGGGGGCACCGGGCCCACACCGACCCGAGGCCGGAGGGCGACCTGCGGATCTCTCCGATCCGCAGGTCCTCCACAGGACAGTCCCCCGCCCTCGCAAGGGCACGGGACACATCCTGTGCGCTGACCGAGTCGTCCAGCCCACAAACGCGCATCTCCGTGCGCTTCGTGGGCCGGGCGACCCGGACACCTCGCTCGCCCAGCTGCTCCCGGAGCCTCTGGGCGAGACGATCCGCCTTCGCGCCGCCTTCTGCACCGGGTATCTCCAGCAAGAGACCCCCGGTCACAGCCCTCTTCGCCCTCACGGAGGCGATGCCCAGCTCTTCCAGGGAGATATTCTCCCTGGCGAGCCGCATCGCCTCCGCGAGGGTCAGGTCGCCCCCCTGCGCAACGGTCAGCGTCACCGCTGCCGTTTTTGGGGGACGACCTGGTCGTGCCTTCCCGACCTTCGCGGCCTTTACCTTGGCCGCCGGCGGCGGAGGCGGAGGCTGCGGTTGCGAGGCCTTCCTCGCCGCCCGCTTCGCCTTCCGCCCCACCACCTCACTCCACGCCACCCCCCCTTGGGAGGGTGCCGTGGAGGACGCGACCACCGCGACCACGGGTACACCACCCCCCTTGGGGGTCGCGACCCGGGGCCCTGGTGCCGCAACGCTGGGCGGAGCCTTCACTCCGCCCTTCTTTGCCTTCCCCGACTGTACCCGAACAGGTCGGGGAGGCACCGCCTTCCTGCTGACCGCTCTTCCGGCGAGGAGCTCCTCCCGGAAGGCGGCCAGCTTGCCATCGATCATGTCCCCAATCCTCCTCAGAAGATCGTCTTCTGAGGAGGACGGGGACTTCTTCACGGGCGGAGTGCGGGTGGAGGGGCCCGCGGTGCCCCGCACCACTGCCGCCGCACTCCGCTTATTTACCTCCGCCGAGGGACGCGGCGGTGGAGGAGGAGGGAGGATGGGAGGGAGGGCCGCGCTGTTCCACAGCGCCTCTGCCCTCCTCCTCCCCTGTCGCTCCTCCTCCAACAGGAGCTGCAGACGGGCGTTCCGCCCTCTGAGCTCCCGCGCCGCCTCCCTCATTTCCTCCGCCGCGGCCTTCAGGGCCTCCGCGCCACCGCTTTTCTGCCCCTTAAAGGCGCAGGCAGCGGCGACTTCCTCCACCCGCCTCAGGGACGAGGAGATCCTCTCCGATATCTCCTCGGTCACCTCGTCCCTGAGGCAACTCAGCCTCACCGACGGGCTCATCGCCCCGCCCACCTCGACGACGGCCTGCCCCGTCCTCTTCCTCTTAGAGCCTATGTGGCTCGTGCTGGAGGAGAAGGACGAGACCGACGCCGTCTCGTCGTCCTCCTCCACCCTCCACGAAGCCGGACCTGGCGCTGAGTGGGGCGCGAGCGCCACCACCCTAACCCCAACCCCGTCACCGTCCTCCCCAACCGACAAAACCCGCCCCATCCCCATTTTATTTTCTGTGTCCATAAAAATCCCACGAGATGGTCGGAAATAAAGGTCCACCCGGGCAGAGCCGCCTTACCCGGGTAAGCCTAATACTCCGGGGGTTCGGCAGGTTCCCCGGAGGTGGTCGCTTGGGATTGGGCCTTCTCCCCCAACCATGCATCCCATCGCCGCGCACCATAGCTTAGGATTGGAGGGCGATTTTATAGAGTCGCCATACTCGTGGCCCAGGCGGTTAAGCCAAGACCCCCGTTCCTCCTGCCGTCACGTACCATTCACAAAACCAATAGGGAATTGTGAATGGGTCGTTGTGACGACCAACAGGAGGCTTACGGTGTGTGTATGACTCGGGTACCCCGGGTTCGTTAAGCCCGTACTGCAGCTGAAAGGCTGGCAGCCCCTGAGGGATCCCAGACCTAACTTGCGTTATCCTCTAAAATATTGATCGAAACCAGGTTTAATTGACCGTTTCGGTGTGGTACCTCATTACCACGTGATCCAAACCAGAAAAAACCCAGGATCCGTTCAACAAGTATGTGAAGAATGCGAAAGAATGAGTCTGATGAGTGAAAATCCCAGGCCTAACCTAGACCTAACATGCGTTATCCTCTAAAATATTGATCGCAACCAGGTTTAATTGATTGTTTCAGTGTGGCCCCACATTACTACGTGATCCAATCCAGAAAAAGCCCAGGATCTAGCCATCAAGTATGTGTACTATTCCCTCAGGGGCTGCCAGCCTTTCAGCTGCAGTACGGGCTTAACGAACCCGGGGTACCCGAGTCATACACACACCGTAAGCCTCCTGTTGGTCGTCACAACGACCCATTCACAATTCCCTATTGGTTTTGTGAATGGTACGTGACGGCAGGAGGAACGGGGGTCTTGGCTTAACCGCCTGGGCCACGAGTATGGCGACTCTATAAAATCGCCCTCTAATCCTAAGCTATGGTGCGCGGCGATGGGATGCATGGTTGGGGGAGGAGGCCCAATCCCAAGCGACCACCTCCGGGGAACCTGCCGAACCCCCGGAGTATTAGGCTTACCCGGGTAAGGCGGCTCTGCCCGGGTGGACCTTTATTTCCGACCATCTCGTGGGACTATTATGGACACAGAAAATAAAATGGGGATGGGGCGGGTTTTGTCGGTTGGGGAGGACGGAGACGGGGTTGGGGTTAGGGTGGCGGCGCTCACGCCCCACTCAGCGCCAGGTCCGGCTTCGTGGAGGGTGGAGGAGGACGACGAGACGGCGTCGGTCTCGTCCTTCTCCTCCAGCACGAGCCACATAGGCTCTAAGAGGAAGAGGACGGGGCAGGCCGTCGTCGAGGTGGGCGGGGCGATGAGCCCGTCGGTGAGGCTGAGTTGCCTCAGGGACGAGGTGACCGAGGAGATATCGGAGAGGATCTCCTCGTCCCTGAGGCGGGTGGAGAAAGTCGCCGCTGCCTGCGCCCTTAAGGGGCAGAAAAGCGGTGGCGCGGAGGCCCTGAAGGCCGCGGCGGAGGAAATGAGGGAGGCGGCGCGGGAGCTCAGAGGGCGGAACGCCCGTCTGCAGCTCCTGTTGGAGGAGGAGCGACAGGGGAGGAGGAGGGCAGAGGCGCTGTGGAACAGCGCGGCCCTCCCTCCTCCTCCACCGCCGCGTCCCTCGGCGGAGGCAAATAAGCGGAGTGCGGCGGCAGTGGTGCGGGGCACCGCGGGCCCCTCCACCCGCACTCCGCCCGTGAAGAAGTCCCCGTCCTCCTCAGAAGACGATCTTCTGAGGAGGATTGGGGACATGATTGATGGCAAGCTGGCCGCCTTCCGGGAGGAGCTCCTCGCCGGAAGAGCGGTCAGCAGGAAGGCGGTGCCTCCCCGACCTGTTCCGGTACAGTCGGGGAAGGCAAAGAAGGGCGGAGTGAAGGCTCCGCCCAGCGTTGCGGCACCAGGGCCCCGGGTCGCGACCCCCAAGGGGGGTGGTGTACCCGTGGTCGCGGTGGTCGCGTCCTCCACAGCACCCTCCCAAGGGGGGGTGGCGTGGAGTGAGGTGGTGGGGCGGAAGGCGAAGCGGGCGGCGAGGAAGGCCTCGCAACCGCAGCCTCCGCCTCCGCCGCCGGCGGCCAAGATAAAGGCCGCGAAGGTCGGGAAGGCACGACCAGGTCGTCCCCCAAAAACGGCAGCGGTGACGCTGACCGTTGCGCAGGGGGGCGACCTGACCCTCGCGGAGGCGATGCGGCTCGCCAGGGAGAATATCTCCCTGGAAGAGCTGGGCATCGCCTCCGTGAGGGCGAAGAGGACCGTGACCGGGGGTCTCTTGCTGGAGATCCCCGGTGCAGAAGGCGGCGCGAAGGCGGATCGTCTCGCCCAGAGGCTCCGGGAGCAGCTGGGCGAGCGAGGTGTCCGGGTCGCCCGGCCCACGAAGCGCACGGAGATGCGCGTTTGTGGGCTGGACGACTCGGTCAGCGCACAGGATGTGTCCCGTGCCCTTGCGAGGGCGGGGGACTGTCCTGTGGAGGACCTGCGGATCGGAGAGATCCGCAGGTCGCCCACCGGCCTCGGGTCGGTGTGGGCCCGGTGCCCCCTCTCCGTCGCCCGTAAGGTGGCGGAATCCGGGAGGGTGTTGGTGGGGTGGGTTTCGGCGCGAGTGGAAATCCTCGCGCCGCGCCCGCTCCAGTGTCACCGCTGCCTCGAATTGGGGCACGTGAGACAGTGGTGCACCTCGCCGGTGGACCGCAGCGGTCAGTGTTACCGCTGCGGTGCCAAAGAGCACCGTGCGAGCCAGTGCTCGGCGGCCCCCCACTGCCCGCTGTGTGCGGACATGGGGAGGACAGCCGATCACAGGGTGGGGAGCAAGAAGTGCTCCCCCCCCTCCCGGAAGGAGAGGAAGAGGCGGGCTGCACCGGCTCCGGTGCCGAGGGCGGTGGCATCGTCCTCCATGGAGGTGGACGGTGCTACGGGGACGGACGGCCGGGAGGAGGCTGGCGCGGCCATTAATTAATGCCGCCCCGCCTCCTCCTCCAGGCCAACCTCAACCACTGCCGCGCGGCACAGGACTTGATGTCCCAAGTCCTCGCGGAGTGGGGGGTTGGCCTGGCGGTCGCCGCCGAGCCGTACCGCGTCCCTGATCACCCTCATTGGGTGGGCGACGCGGACGGCTTGGTGGCGACGGTATGGGGAGGGGGCGACGGGTCCCCACCGTTCTCCTTGTTGGAGCGCGGTCGGGGATTCGTCGCCGTGGACTGGGGGGGAGTCGCTGTGGTGGAGTGCTACATTTCGCCCCGTAGCGGTCACGCTGCGTTCGAGCTGTACTTGGCCGAGGTCGCGGCATGCGTGCAGCGCTACGTGGCCCGGCCGGTGCTGGTCCTGGGGGATTTTAATGCCAAGTCGGTGGCTTGGGGATCCCCCAGGACCTCCGTTCGCGGCGGGATCCTGGGCGATTGGGCGGCGGGGCTCGACCTCCGGGTATTGAACCGGGGGTCGGAGCACACATGCGTGCGGCGATATGGGGGGTCCATCGTGGATGTTGGATTCGCGACCCCCAACGCCGTGCGCATGGTGTCGGGTTGGCACGTGGTCGCGGGGGCAGGGACACTCTCCGATCACCGGTACATCCGGATGGAGGTCTCTGCCGCCGCGAGTGCATCCCGACACGGCCGCCTGCGTGGCACCCCACCACGCCGCTGGGCGCTTCGGCGCCTGGACAAGGACGCCCTGATGGCAGCTGCTCTCGCTGCAACTTGGCCGCAGGGAGCGGCCGAGTTGCCGAGCATAGAGGAGGAGGTCGCCCGGCTCGGAGCATTGGTCGCGGGTATTTGCGACGCGGCGATGCCTCGGGTCGGGCGGGCTTCTCCTCGCCGGGCGGTGTACTGGTGGTCGGACGCGATCGCGGAGTTGCGAGTCGCGACTGTCCGCGCCCGGCGCCAGTACACCCGCGCGCGCCGTCGTCAACGTACAGGCGACGGCGTGGCGCGAGCGAGGGCAGCTGATGACCTGTATGGAGCATACCGCGTGGCGCGGGTTGCTCTGCAGGTCGCCATCAAACGGGCCAAGACCCAGGCATGGAAGGAGCTCCTCCAGACCCTTGATGACGATCCATGGGGGCGCCCATATAAGGTGGTGCTGAATAAGCTCCGCCCGTGGGCGCCCCCCGTCACCGAGGGTCTTGACCCCGGCTGCTGGAGGACGTGGTCAATACACTCTTCCCAATTGGGGAGAGGGGACCGCGTCCTCCGGCGGCGGCGGCTGTCCCAGTGGAGTGGACGGCCGAGCTGGGGGTCACGCAGGAGGAGCTGGCAGCGGCCATCAGACGGCTCGGGGTTCGTAACACGGCCCCGGGTCCGGATGGTGTGCCCGGCCGGGTTTGGGTCTTGACCCAGGGCGTCCTTGGGGCCGACCTCAGGCGGTTGTTCGACCGCTGCCTGAGGGACGGGCGATTCCCCCCCAGTTGGAAGGTGGCGAGGATGGTCCTCCTCCGGAAGGAGGGTCGGCCCGCGGAGTCTCTCTCCGCATACCGGCCCATTTGTCTCCTCGACGAGGTGGGCAAGCTCTTCGAGCGTGTGATTGCTGCCCGCCTCGTCGAGCACCTGTCGCGGGGTGATCCCGGTCTGGCCGACTGCCAGTTCGGTTTCCGGGGGGGCCGATCGACTATCGACGCGATAGGTCGTGTGAGGGCCCTCTCGGAGGCGGCCGTCTCCCGGGGAGGGGTGGCATTGGCAATATCCTTGGATATTGCCAATGCCTTTAACACCCTCCCCTGGGAAGAGATAAGGAGGGGACTCGAATATCATCGAGTCCCCCCTTGTCTCAGGGCGGTCGTCGGGGATTATCTCCGCGGCAGGTGGATCGAGTATCCGGGCCGGGATGGTGATATGCGGAGGGAGGTGTACTGCGGTGTTCCGCAGGGGTCGGTCCTCGGGCCAATCCTGTGGAACATCGCGTACGACTCGGTGTTGCGGGCCGGCCTCCCCGACGGCGTCAGCACGGTGTGTTATGCGGATGACACACTGGTGCTGGCCGTCGGGGCGCACTGGGGGAGGGCCATGCGTCGCGCGGAGGAGGGGTCGCAACGCGTCGTCGACCGGATCTGGGGGATGGGGATGACGGTGGCGGTCCATAAGACCGAGGTGATTGCGTTTCATTCACCTCGGCAGGATCCGCCACCCCCTCTGATTCGGGTGGGTGGGGCTGACATCGAGGTGAAGCCCCAGATCAGGTATCTGGGGCTGATCCTCGATAGCCACTGGCGTTTCGAGAAGCATTTCCGCTGCCTGGTCCCCCGGTTGGAAAGGATGGTTGCGGCTCTGGGCCGGATCCTGCCCAACCTGGGGGGCCCGGCGGGCCGAGTTCGTCGCCTCTATGTGGCAATGGTCCAGTCGGTGGCCCTATACGGGGCCCCCGTCTGGGCGGACGACCTGGCTGCCTCCCGGCGCAGCATGACTATGCTGCGTCGGGTGCAGAGGCGCATGGCGCTCAGGGTCGTCCGCGGGTATCGGACCATGTCACATGAGGCGGCGACGGTTCTAGCGGGGATGCCGCCCATGGACCTGCTCGCGCGGTCGCACGCGGTGATGTACCGGCACCGCGTCGACCGTCGTGCGTGGGTGGGGGCGGTCCCGGGCGGGCAGGAACCTGCTTGGGGCGATTTGAAGCGCCAGGCCCGGCAGTCCGTGTTGCTCGCGTGGCAGGAGCGGCTGGCTCTGCCAACCGCGGGGCACCGGACTGTCGGGGCTGTTCGGCCACTCCTGAAGGAGTGGCTGGACAGAGGCCATGGCAGCCTCACCTACCGGCTGGCACAGGTATTTTCCGGGCATGGCAGCTTCGGAAGATACCTGTGCCGGATAGGGAAGGAGCCGACGGCGCGTTGCTGCCACTGCGACGCTGAGCAGGACACGGCGGATCATACCCTGGAGGTATGCCCCGCGTGGGAGGGGGAGCGCCGTGTCCTGGTCGGCGTCGTCGGGCGGGATGTCTCGCTGCCGGGCGTGGTGCGCGCCATGCTCGGCAGCGAGGAGAAGTGGAGGGCCGTGGCCTCCTTCTGCGAGAACGTAATGTTGCAGAAGGAGGCCGCGGGGAGGGAGCGCGAGCTTCAGCGGCGCGCAGAAGCTCGCGCTCGTGCGGTGGCCCGAGGTCGTCGCCCGGTCGCGAGGCGTCGCGGGCGGCCGCCTCGGCGTGGCGGATGACCTAGGCTGGGAGGGGGGTCCTGAGGGGACCCTCCTCCCGCCAGGCGGCGCCGTGTCGGACCGGTTGGGGGTAGGAGTGCCTCCCCCTACCGGTCCGACGCAAGGGGAGGCACCCTCGGCGGTCTGGTGCGGCCATGAACGCCCGGCCGCCGAGGGGTGGAAACGGGGTCGCGGGCGGTTGCGAGTTGGGGCTCGCAGCCGCCACTAAACGCGGCCCCGGGACGGATAGCGGCGGGATGGAGTGGCCCCGTCCCGCCGCTATGAGGCAGTGTGTCTACTGGGGGGACCGATTGTCCCGGGGGATGGGCGCGAAAGCGCGGGCACGGGGAGGATACCGGAAGAATGCTTCGAGCGATTCCCGGTATCCTCCCAAAGTGTGCCGAAGGGTCACCGTGGGGTTTTTAGTGGGTAGGTCCCGCGCCTGTCGTTGTACGGGCGCGGGGAATCCCACACACCCCTCCCACCTCTCCCCAAGGAGGTGGGAGGGAGTCTTTCGAAGATTTTCCCCACGACAGAAAAAAAAAAAAAAAAAAAAAAAAAAAAAAAAAGTATGTGTACTATGCGAAAGTATGAACCTGACGAGGGCAAATCCTAGACCTAACCCAAACCTAACATGCGTTATCCTCTAAAATATTTATCAAGACCAGGTTTAATTGAATGTTACAGTGTGGTACCACATTACTACGTGAACCAAACCAGAAAAAACCCTGTATCTGTTCAACAAGTATGTGAAGTGTGCGAAAGTATGAGTCTGATGAGGGCAAATCCCAGACCTATCCCAGACCTAACATGCGTTATCCTCTAAAATATTTATCAAGACCAGGTTTAATTGATTGTTTCAGTGTGGTCCCACATTATTACGTGATCCAAACCAGAAAAACCCCAGGATCCGTTCAACAAGTATGTGAAAAACGCGAAAGTATGAGCCTGATGAGGGAAAATCCCAGACCTATCCCAGACCTAACTTGCGTTATCCTCAAAAATATTGATCGAAACCAGGTTTAATCGACTGTTTCAGTGTGGTACCGCACTACTACGTGACCCAATCCAGAAAAAACCCAGGATCCGTTCAACAAGTATGAGAAGAATGCGAAAGTATGAGTCTGATGTGGGCAAATCCCAGACCTATCCCAGACCTAACTTGCGTTGTCCTCTAAGATATTGATGGAAACCAGGTTTAATTGACGGTTTCAGTGTTGTACTTCATTACTACGTGATGCAATCCAGAAAAAGCCCAGGATCTAGCCATCAAGTATGAGAAATATGCGAAAGAATGAGCCTGATGAGAGCAAATCCCAGACCTAACCTAGACCTAACCTAGACCTAACATGAATTATTCTCTAATATATTGATCGAAACCAGGTTTAATTGACTGTTTCAGTGTGGTCCCACATTACTACGTGATCCAAACCAGAAAAAACCCAGGATCCGTTCAACAAGTATGTGAAGAATGCGAAAGTATGAGTCTGATGAGTGAAAATCCCCGGCCTAACCTAGACCTAACATGCGTTATCCTCAAAAATATTGATCGAAACCAGGTTTAATCGACTGTTTCAGTGTGGTACCACACTACTACGTGACCCAATCCAGAAAAAACCCAGGATCTGTTCAACAAGTATGTGAAAAACGCGAAAGTATGAGCCTGATGAGGGAAAATCCCAGACCTATCCCAGACCTAACTTGCGTTATCCTCAAAAATATTGATCGAAATCAGGTTTAATTGACTGTTTCAGCGTGGTACCACATTACTACGTGATACAATCCAGAAACAGCCCAGAATTTAGCCATGAAGTATGAGAAATATGCGAAAGTATGAGCCTGATGATGGCAAATCCAAGACCTAACCCAAACCTAACATGAGTTATCCTCTAAAATATTTATCAAGACCAGGTTTAATTGAATGTTTCAGTGTGGTACCACATTACTACGTGAACCAAACCAGAAAAAACCCTGTATCTGTTCAACAAGTATGTGAAGTGTGCGAAAGTATGAGTCTGATGAGGGCAAATCCCAGACCTATCCCAGGCCTAACATGCGTTATCCTCTAAAATATTTATCAAGACCAGGTTTAATTGATTGTTTCAGTGTGGTCCCACATTATTACGTGATCCAAACCAGAAAAAACCCAGGATCCGTTCAACAAGTATGTGAAGAATGCGAAAGTATGAGTCTGATGAGTGAAAATCCCTGACCTAACCTAGACCTAACATGCGTTATCCTCTAAAATGTTGATCCAAACCAGGTTTAATGGACTGTTTCAGTGTGGTACCACACTACTACGTGATCCAAACCAGAAAAAACCCAGGATCTGTTCAACAAGTATGTGAAAACGCGAAGGTATGAGCCTGATGTGGGCAAATCCCAGACCTATCCCAGACCTAACTTGCGTTGTCCTCTAAGATATTGATGGAAACCAGGTTTAATTGACTGTTTCAGTGTTGTACTTCATTACTACGTGATGCAATCCAGAAAAAGCCCAGGATCTAGCCATCAAGTATGAGAAATATGCGAAAGAATGAGCCTGATGAGAGCAAATCCCAGACCTAACCTAGACCTAACATGAATTATTCTCTAATATATTGATCGAAACCAGGTTTAGTTGACCGTTTCAGTGTGGCCCCACATTACTGCGTGATCCAAACCAGAAAAAACCCAGGATCCGTTCAACAAGTGTGTGAAGAATGCGAAAGTATGAGTCTGATGAGTGAAAATCCCCGGCCTAACCTAGACCTAACATGCGTTATCCTCAAAAATATTGATCGAAACCAGGTTTAATCGACTGTTTCAGTGTGGTACCACACTACTACGTGACCCAATCCAGAAAAAACCCAGGATCTGTTCAACAAGTATGTGAAAAACCCGAAAGTATGAGCCTGATGAGGGAAAATCCCAGACCTATCCCAGACCTAACTTGCGTTATCCTCAAAAATATTGATCGAAACCAGGCTTAATCGACTGTTTCAGTGTGGTACCGCACTACTACGTGACCCAATCCAGAAAAAATCCAGGATCCGTTCAACAAGTATGAGAAGAATGCGAAAGTATGAGTCTGATGAGTGAAAATCCCAGGCCTAACCTAGACCTAACATGCGTTATCCTCAAAAATATTCATCGAAACCTGGTTTAATCGACTGTTTCAGTGTGGTACCACATTACTATGCGATCCAAACCAGAAGATAACCCAGGAGCTGTTCAACGAGTATGTGAAAAACGCGAAAGTATGAGCCTGATGTGGGCAAATCCCAGACCTATCCCAGACCTAACTTGCGTTGTCCTCTAAGATATTGATGGAATCCAGGTTTAATTGACTGTTTCAGAGTTGTACTTCATTACTACGTGATGCAATCCAGAAAAAGCCCGGGATCTAGCCATCAAGTATGAGAAATATGCGAAAGAATGAGCCTGATGAGAGCAAATCGCAGACCTAACCTAGACCTAACATGAATTATTCTCTAATATATTGATCGAAACCAGGTTTAGTTGACCGTTTCAGTGTGGCCCCACATTACTGCGTGACCCAAACCAGAAAAAACCCAGGATCCGTTCAACAAGTGTGTGAAGAATGCGAAAGTATGAGTCTGATGAGTGAAAATCCCTGACCTAACCTAGACCTAACATGCGTTATCCTCTAAAATGTTGATCCAAACCAGGTTTAATGGACTGTTTCAGTGTGGTACCACACTACTACGTGATCCAAACCAGAAAAAACCCAGGATCTGTTCAACAAGTATGTGAAAAACGCGAAGGTATGAGCCTGATGTGGGCAAATCCCAGACCTATCCCAGACCTAACTTGCGTTGTCCTCTAAGATATTGATGGAAACCAGGTTTAATTGACTGTTTCAGTGTTGTACTTCATTACTACGTGATGCAATCCAGAAAAAGCCCAGGATCTAGCCATCAAGTATGAGAAATATGCGAAAGAATGAGCCTGATGAGAGCAAATCCCAGACCTAACCTAGACCTAACCTAGACCTAACATGAATTATTCTCTAATATATTGATCGAAACCAGGTTTAGTTGACCGTTTCAGTGTGGCCCCACATTACTGCGTGATCCAAGCCAGAAAAAACCCAGGATCCGTTCAACAAGTATGTGAAGAATGCGAAAGTATGAGTCTGATGAGTGAAAATCCCCGGCCTAACCTAGACCTAACATGCGTTATCCTCAAAAATATTGATCGAAACCAGGTTTAATCGACTGTATCAGTGTGGTACCACACTACTACGTGACCCAATCCAGAAAAAACCCAGGAAATGTTCAACAAGTATGTGAAAAACGCGGAAGTATGAGCCTGATGAGGGAAAATCCCAGACCTATCCCAGACCTAACTTGCGTTATCCTCAAAAATATTGATCGAAACCAGGTTTAATCGACTGCTTCAGTGTGGTACCGCACTACTACGTGACCCAATCCAGAAAAAACCCAGGATCCGTTCAACAAGTATGAGAAGAATGCGAAAGTATGAGTCTGATGAGTGAAAATCCCAGGCCTAACCTAGACCTAACATGCGTTATCCTCAAAAATATTGATCGAAACCAGGTTTAATCGACTGTTTCAGTGTGGTACCACACTACTACGTGACCCAATCCAGAAAAAACCCAGGATCTGTTCAACAAGTATGTGAAAAACGCGAAAGTATGAGCCTGATGAGGGAAAATCCCAGACCTATCCCAGACCTAACTTGCGTTATCCTCAAAAATATTGAACGAAACCAGGTTTAATCGACTGTTTCAGTGTGGTACCGCACTACTACGTGACCCAATCCAGAAAAAACCCAGGATCCGTTCAACAAGTATGAGAAGAATGCGAAAGTATGAGTCTGATGAGTGAAAATCCCAGGCCTAACCTAGACCTAACATGCGTTATCCTCAAAAATATTGATCGAAACCTGGTTTAATCGACTGTTTCAGTGTGGTACCACATTACTATGCGATCCAAACCAGAAGATAACCCAGGAGCTGTTCAACGAGTATGTGAAAAACGCGAACGTATGAGCCTGATGTGGGCAAATCCCAGACCTATCCCAGACCTAACTTGCGTTGTCCTCTAAGATATTGATGGAATCCAGGTTTAATTGACTGTTTCAGTGTTGTACTCCATTACTACGTGATGCAATCCAGAAAAAGGCCAGGATCTAGCCATCAAGTATGAGAAATATGCGAAAGAATGAGCCTGATGAGAGCAAATCCCAGAACTAACCTAGACCTAACATGAATTATTCTCTAAAATATTGATCAAAACCAGGTTTAATTGACTGTTTCAGTGTGGTACCACATTACTACGTGGTCCAAACCAGAAAAAACCCAGGATCCGTTCAACAAGTATGAGAAGAATGCGAAAGTATGAGTCTGATGAGTGAAAATCCCAGGCCTAACCTAGACCTAACATGCGTTATCCTCAAAAATATTGATCGAAACCTGGTTTAATCGACTGTTTCAGTGTGGTACCACATTACTATGCGATCCAAACCAGAAAATAACCCAGGATCTGTTCAACGAGTATGTGAAGTGTGCGAAAGTATGAGCCTGATGAGGGAAAATCCCAGACCTATCCCAGACCTAACTTGCGTTATCCTCAAAAATATTGATCGAAACCAGGTTTAATCGACTGTTTCAGTGTGGTCCCACATTACTACGTGATCCAAACCAGAAAAAACCCAGGATCCGTTCAACAAGTATGAGAAGAATGCGAAAGTATGAGTCTGATGAGTGAAAATCCCAGGCCTAACCTAGACCTAACATGCGTTATCCTCAAAAATATTGATCGAAACCTGGCTTAATCGACTGTTTCAGTGTGGTACCACATTACTATGCGATCCAAACCAGAAAATAACACAGGATCTGCCAAACGAGTATCTGAAGTGTGCGAAAGTATGAGCCTGATGAGAGCAAATCCCAGACCTAACCTAGACCTAACATGAATTATTCTCTAAAATATTGATCGAAACCAGGTTTAATTGACTGTTTCAGTGTGGTACCACATTACTAAGTGATCCAAACCAGAAAAAGCCCAGGATCAGTTCAACAAGTATGAGAAATATGCGAAAGTATGAGCCTGATGAGGGCGAATCCAAGACCTAACCCAAACCTAACATGAGTTATCCTCTAAAATATTTATCAAGACCAGGCTTAATTGAATGTTTCAGTGTGGTACCACATTACTACGTGAACCAAACCAGAAAAAAACCTGTATCCGTTCAACAAGTATGTGAAGTGTGCGAAAGTATGAGTCTGATGAGGGCAAATCCCAGACCTATCCCAGACCTAACATGCGTTATCCTCTAAAATATTTATCAAGACCAGGTTTAATTGATTGTTTCAGTGTGGTCCCACATTATTACGTGATCCAAACCAGAAAAAACCCAGGATCCGTTCAACAAGAATGTGAAGAATGCGAAAGTATGAGTCTGATGAGTGAAAATCCCTGACCTAACCGAGACCTAACATGCGTTATCCTCTAAAATGTTGATCCAAACCAGGTTTAATGGACTGTTTCAGTGTGGTACCACACTACTACGTGATCCAAACCAGAAAAAACCCAGGATCTGTTCAACAAGTATGTGAAAAACGCGAAGGTATGAGCCTGATGTGGGCAAATCCCAGACCTATCCCAGACCTAACTTGCGTTGTCCTCTAAGATATTGATGGAAACCAGGTTTAATTGACTGTTTCAGTGTTGTACTTCATTACTACGTGATGCAATCCACAAAAAGCCCAGGATCTAGCCATCCAGTATGAGAAATATGCGAAAGTATGAGTCTGATGAGGGCAAATCCCAGACCTATCCCAGACCTAACTTGCGTTATCCTCAAAAATATTGATCGAAACCAGGTTTAATCGACTGTTTCAGTGTGGTACCGCACTACTACGTGACCCAATCCAGAAAAAACCCAGGATCCGTTCAACAAGTATGAGAAGAATGCGAAAGTATGAGTCTGATGAGTGAAAATCCCAGGCCTAACCTAGACCTAACATGCGTTATCCTCAAAAATATTGATCGAAACCTGGTTTAATCGACTGTTTCAGTGTGGTACCACATTACTATGCGATCCAAACCAGGAGATAACCCAGGAGCTGTTCAACGAGTATGTGAAAAACGCGAAAGTATGAGCCTGATGTGGGCAAATCCCAGACCTATCCCAGACCTAACTTGCGTTGTCCTCTAAGATATTGATGGAATCCAGGTTTAATTGACTGTTTCAGTGTTGTACTTCATTACTACGTGATGCAATCCAGAAAAAGGCCAGGATCTAGCCATCAAGTATGAGAAATATGCGAAAGAATGAGCCTGATGAGAGCAAATCCCAGACCTAACCTAGACCTAACATGAATTATTCTCTAAAATATTGATCAAAACCAGGTTTAATTGACTGTTTCAGTGTGGTACCACATTACTACGTGATCCAAACCAGAAAAAACCCAGGATCCGTTCAACAAGTATGAGAAGAATGCGAAAGTATGAGTCTGATGAGTGAAAATCCCAGGCCTAACCTAGACCTAACATGCGTTATCCTCAAAAATATTGATCGAAACCTGGTTTAATCGACTGTTTCAGTGTGGTACCACATTACTATGCGATCCAAACCAGAAAATAACCCAGGATCTGTTCAACGAGTATGTGAAGTGTGCGAAAGTATGAGTCTGATGAGGGCAAATCCCAGACCTATCCCAGACCTAACATGCGTTATCCTCTAAAATATTTATCAAGACCAGGTTTAATTGATTGTTTCAGTGTGGTCCCACATTACTACGTGATCCAAACCAGAAAAAACCCAGGATCCGTTCAACAAGTATGTGAAGAATGCGAAAGCATGAGTCTGATGAGTGAAAATCCCAGACCTAACCTAGACCTAACATGCGTTATCCTCTAAAATGTTGATCCAAACCAGGTTTAATGGAGTGTTTCAGTGTGGTACCACACTACTACGTGATCCAAACCAGAAAAAACCCAGGATCTGTTCAACAAGTATGTGAAAAACGCGAAAGTATGAGTCTGATGAGTGAAAATCCCAGACCTAACCTAGACCTAACATGCGTTATCCTCTAAAATGTTGATCCAAACCAGGTTTAATGGACTGTTTCAGTGTGGTACCACACTACTACGTGATCCAAACCAGAAAAAGCCCAGGATCAGTTCAACAAGTATGTGAAAAACGCGAAAGTATGAGTCTGATGAGTGAAAATCCCCGGCCTAACCTAGACCTAACATGCGTTATCCTCAAAAATATTGATCGAAACCAGGTTTAATCGACTGTTTCAGTGTGGTACCACACTACTACGTGACCCAATCCAGAAAAAACCCAGGATCTGTTCAACAAGTATGTGAAAAACGCGAAAGTATGAGCCTGATGAGGGAAAATCCCAGACCTATCCCAGACCTAACTTGCGTTATCCTCTAAAATATTGATCGAAACCAGGTTTAATTGACTGTTTCTGTGTGGTACCACATTACTACGTGATACAATCCAGAAATAGCCCAGGATCTAGCCATGAAGTATGAGAAATATGCGAAAGTATGAGCCTGACGAGGGCAAATCCTAGACCTAACCCAGACCTAACATGCGTTATCCTCTAAAATATTTATCAAGACCAGGTTTAATTGATTGTTTCTGTGTGGTCCCACATTACTGCGTGATCCAAACCAGCAAAAACCCAGGATCCGTTCAACAAGTATGAGAAGAATGCGAAAGTATGAGTCTGATGAGTGAAAATCCCCGGCCTAACCTAGACCTAACATGCGTTATCCTCAAAAATATTGATCGAAACCAGGTTTAATCGACTGTTTCAGTGTGGTACCACACTACTACGTGACCCAATCCAGAAAAAACCCAGGATCTGTTCAACAAGTATGTGAAAAACGCGAAAGTATGAGCCTGATGCGGGCAAATACCAGACCTATCCCAGACCTAACTTGCGTTGCCCTCTAAGATATTGATGGAAACCAGGTTTAATTGACTGTTTCAGCGTGGTACCACATTACTACGTGATACAATCCAGAAAAAGCCCAGGATCTAGCCATCAAGTATGAGAAATATGCGAAAGAATGAGCCTGATGAGTGAAAATCCCAGACCTAACCTAGACCTAACATGAATTATTCTCTAAAATATTGATCAAAACTAGGTTTAATTGACTGATTCAGTGTGGTACCACATTACTACGTGATCCAAACCAGAAAAAACCCAGGATCCGTTCAACAAGTATGAGAAGAATGCGAAAGTATGAGTCTGATAAGTGAAAATCCCAGGCCTAACCTAGACCTAACATGCGTTATCCTCAAAAATATTGATCGAAACCAGGTTTAATCGACTGTTTCAGTGTGGTCCCACATTACTACGTGATCCAAACCAGAAAAAACCCAGGATCCGTTCAACAAGTATGAGAAGAATGCGAAAGTATGAGTCTGATGAGTGAAAATCCCAGGCCTAACCTAGACCTAACATGCGTTATCCTCAAAAATATTGATCGAAACCTGGCTTAATCGACTGTTTCAGTGTGGTACCACATTACTATGCGATCCAAACCAGAAAATAACACAGGATCTGCCAAACGAGTATCTGAAGTGTGCGAAAGTATGAGCCTGATGAGAGCAAATCCCAGACCTAACCTAGACCTAACATGAATTATTCTCTAAAATATTGATCGAAACCAGGTTTAATTGACTGTTTCAGTGTGGTACCACATTACTAAGTGATCCAAACCAGAAAAAGCCCAGGATCAGTTCAACAAGTATGAGAAATATGCGAAAGTATGAGCCTGATGAGGGCGAATCCAAGACCTAACCCAAACCTAACATGAGTTATCCTCTAAAATATTTATCAAGACCAGGTTTAAATGAATGTTTCAGTGTGGTACCACATTACTACGTGAACCAAACCAGAAAAAAACCTGTATCCGTTCAACAAGTATGTGAAGTGTGCGAAAGTATGAGTCTGATGAGGGCAAATCCCAGACCTATCCCAGACCTAACATGCGTTATCCTCTAAAATATTTATCAAGACCAGGTTTAATTGATTGTTTCAGTGTGGTCCCACATTATTACGTGATCCAAACCAGAAAAAACCCAGGATCCGTTCAACAAGAATGTGAAGAATGCGAAAGTATGAGTCTGATGAGTGAAAATCCCTGACCTAACCGAGACCTAACATGCGTTATCCTCTAAAATGTTGATCCAAACCAGGTTTAATGGACTGTTTCAGTGTGGTACCACACTACTACGTGATCCAAACCAGAAAAAACCCAGGATCTGTTCAACAAGTATGTGAAAAACGCGAAGGTATGAGCCTGATGTGGGCAAATCCCAGACCTATCCCAGACCTAACTTGCGTTGTCCTCTAAGATATTGATGGAAACCAGGTTTAATTGACTGTTTCAGTGTTGTACTTCATTACTACGTGATGCAATCCACAAAAAGCCCAGGATCTAGCCATCCAGTATGAGAAATATGCGAAAGTATGAGTCTGATGAGGGCAAATCCCAGACCTATCCCAGACCTAACTTGCGTTATCCTCAAAAATATTGATCGAAACCAGGTTTAATCGACTGTTTCAGTGTGGTACCGCACTACTACGTGACCCAATCCAGAAAAAACCCAGGATCCGTTCAACAAGTATGAGAAGAATGCGAAAGTATGAGTCTGATGAGTGAAAATCCCAGGCCTAACCTAGACCTAACATGCGTTATCCTCAAAAATATTGATCGAAACCTGGTTTAATCGACTGTTTCAGTGTGGTACCACATTACTATGCGATCCAAACCAGGAGATAACCCAGGAGCTGTTCAACGAGTATGTGAAAAACGCGAAAGTATGAGCCTGATGTGGGCAAATCCCAGACCTATCCCAGACCTAACTTGCGTTGTCCTCTAAGATATTGATGGAATCCAGGTTTAATTGACTGTTTCAGTGTTGTACTTCATTACTACGTGATGCAATCCAGAAAAAGGCCAGGATCTAGCCATCAAGTATGAGAAATATGCGAAAGAATGAGCCTGATGAGAGCAAATCCCAGACCTAACCTAGACCTAACATGAATTATTCTCTAAAATATTGATCAAAACCAGGTTTAATTGACTGTTTCAGTGTGGTACCACATTACTACGTGATCCAAACCAGAAAAAACCCAGGATCCGTTCAACAAGTATGAGAAGAATGCGAAAGTATGAGTCTGATGAGTGAAAATCCCAGGCCTAACCTAGACCTAACATGCGTTATCCTCAAAAATATTGATCGAAACCTGGTTTAATCGACTGTTTCAGTGTGGTACCACATTACTATGCGATCCAAACCAGAAAATAACCCAGGATCTGTTCAACGAGTATGTGAAGTGTGCGAAAGTATGAGTCTGATGAGGGCAAATCCCAGACCTATCCCAGACCTAACATGCGTTATCCTCTAAAATATTTATCAAGACCAGGTTTAATTGATTGTTTCAGTGTGGTCCCACATTACTACGTGATCCAAACCAGAAAAAACCCAGGATCCGTTCAACAAGTATGTGAAGAATGCGAAAGCATGAGTCTGATGAGTGAAAATCTCAGACCTAACCTAGACCTAACATGCGTTATCCTCTAAAATGTTGATCCAAACCAGGTTTAATGGAGTGTTTCAGTGTGGTACCACACTACTACGTGATCCAAACCAGAAAAAACCCAGGATCTGTTCAACAAGTATGTGAAAAACGCGAAAGTATGAGTCTGATGAGTGAAAATCCCAGACCTAACCTAGACCTAACATGCGTTATCCTCTAAAATGTTGATCCAAACCAGGTTTAATGGACTGTTTCAGTGTGGTACCACACTACTACGTGATCCAAACCAGAAAAAGCCCAGGATCAGTTCAACAAGTATGTGAAAAACGCGAAAGTATGAGTCTGATGAGTGAAAATCCCCGGCCTAACCTAGACCTAACATGCGTTATCCTCAAAAATATTGATCGAAACCAGGTTTAATCGACTGTTTCAGTGTGGTACCACACTACTACGTGACCCAATCCAGAAAAAACCCAGGATCTGTTCAACAAGTATGTGAAAAACGCGAAAGTATGAGCCTGATGAGGGAAAATCCCAGACCTATCCCAGACCTAACTTGCGTTATCCTCTAAAATATTGATCGAAACCAGGTTTAATTGACTGTTTCTGTGTGGTACCACATTACTACGTGATACAATCCAGAAATAGCCCAGGATCTAGCCATGAAGTATGAGAAATATGCGAAAGTATGAGCCTGACGAGGGCAAATCCTAGACCTAACCCAGACCTAACATGCGTTATCCTCTAAAATATTTATCAAGACCAGGTTTAATTGATTGTTTCTGTGTGGTCCCACATTACTGCGTGATCCAAACCAGCAAAAACCCAGGATCCGTTCAACAAGTATGAGAAGAATGCGAAAGTATGAGTCTGATGAGTGAAAATCCCCGGCCTAACCTAGACCTAACATGCGTTATCCTCAAAAATATTGATCGAAACCAGGTTTAATCGACTGTTTCAGTGTGGTACCACACTACTACGTGACCCAATCCAGAAAAAACCCAGGATCTGTTCAACAAGTATGTGAAAAACGCGAAAGTATGAGCCTGATGCGGGCAAATACCAGACCTATCCCAGACCTAACTTGCGTTGCCCTCTAAGATATTGATGGAAACCAGGTTTAATTGACTGTTTCAGCGTGGTACCACATTACTACGTGATACAATCCAGAAAAAGCCCAGGATCTAGCCATCAAGTATGAGAAATATGCGAAAGAATGAGCCTGATGAGTGAAAATCCCAGACCTAACCTAGACCTAACATGAATTATCCTCAAAAATATTGATCGAAACCTGGATTAATCGACTGTTTCAGTGTGGTACCACATTACTATGTGATCCAAACCAGAAAATAACCCAGGATCTGCTCAACGAGTATGTGAAGTGTGCGAAAGTATGAGTCTGATGAGGGCAAATCCCAGACCTATCCCAGACCTAACATGCGTTATCCTCTAAAATATTTATCAAGACCAGGTTTAATTGACTGTTTCAGTGTGGTACCACATTACTACGTGATCCAAACCAGAAAAAGCCCAGGATCAGTTCAACAAGTATGTGAAAAACGCGAAAGTATGAGCCTGATGAGGGCAAATCCAAGACCTAACCCAAACCTAACATGAGTTATCCTCTAAAATATTTATCAAGGCCAGGATTAATTGAATGTTTCAGTGTGGTACCACATTACTACGTGAACCAAACCAGAAAAAAACCCTGTATCTGTTCAACAAGTATGTGAAGTGTGCGAAAGTATGAGTCTGATGAGGGCAAATCCCAGACCTATCCCAGACCTAACATGCGTTATCCTCTAAAATATTTATCAAGACCAGGTTTAATTGATTGTTTCAGTGTGGTCCCACATTACTACGTGATCCAAACCAGAAAAAACCCAGGATCCGTTCAACAAGTATGTGAAGAATGCGAAAGTATGAGTCTGATGAGTGAAAATCCCAGACCTAACCTAGACCTAACATGCGTTATCCTCTAAAATGTTGATCCAAACCAGGTATAATGGACTGTTTCAGTGTGGTACCACACTACTACGTGATCCAAACCAGAAAAAAGCCAGGATCTGTTCAACAAGTATGTGAAAAACGCGAAAGTATGAGCCTGATGTGGGCAAATCCCAGACCTATCCCAGACCTAACTTGCGTTGTCCTCTAAGATATTGATGGAAACCAGGTTTAATTGACTGTTTCAGTGTTGTACTTCATTACTACGTGATGCAATCCAGAAAAAGCCCAGGATCTAGCCATCAAGTATGAGAAATATGCGAAAGAATGAGCCTGATGAGTGAAAATCCCAGACCTAACCTAGACCTAACATGAATTATTCTCTAAAATATTGATCAAAGCTAGGTTTAATTGACTGTTTCAGTGTGGTACCACATTACTACGTGATCCAAACCAGAAAAAACCCAGGATCCGTTCAACAAGTATGAGAAGAATGCGAAAGTATGAGTCTGATAAGTGAAAATCCCAGGCCTAACCTAGACCTAACATGCGTTATCCTCAAAAATATTTATCGAAACCTGGATTAATCGACTGTTTCAGTGTGGTACCACATTACTATGTGATCCAAACCAGAAAATAACCCAGGATCTGCTCAACGAGTATGTGAAGTGTGCGAAAGTATGAGTCTGATGAGGGCAAATCCCAGACCTATCCCAGACCTAACATGCGTTATCCTCTAAAATATTTATCAAGACCAGGTTTAATTGACTGTTTCAGTGTGGTACCACATTACTACGTGAACCAAACCAGAAAAAACCCAGGATCCGTTCAACAAGTATGTGAAGAATGCGAAAGTATGAGTCTGATGAGTGAAAATCCCAGGGCTAACCTAGACCTAACATGCGTTATCCTCTAAAATATTGATCCAAACCAGGTTTAATGGACTGTTTCAGTGTGGTACCACTTTACTACGTGATCCAAAGCAGAAGAAACCCTCGATCAGGTCAACATGTATGTTAAAACTGCGAAAGTATGACCCTGATGAGGGCAAATACCAGGCCTAACCTAGACCTAACATGCGTTGTCCTCTAAAATATTGATGGAAACCAGGTTTAATCGACTGTTTCAGCGTGGTGCCACATTACTATGTGATACAATCCAGAAACAGCCCAGGATCTAGCCATGAAGTATGAGAAATATGCGAAAGTATGAGCCTGATGAGGGCAAATCCCAGGCCTAACCTAGACCCAACATGAATTATTCTCTAAAATATTGATCGAAACCAGATTTAATTGACTGTTTCAGTGTTGTACTTCATTACTACGTGGTGCAATCCAGAAAAAGCCCAGGATCTGGCCATCAAGTACAAGAGATATGCGAAAGAATGAGCCTGATGAGAGCAAATCCCAGACCTAACCCAGACCTAACATGAATTATTCTCTAAAATATTCATCGAAACCAGGTTTAATTGACTGTTTCAGTGTGGTACCACATTACTACGTGATCCAATCCAGCAATAGCCCAGGATCCAGCCATGAAGTATGAGAAATATGCGAAAGTTTGAGCTTGACGAGTTCAAATCCTAGACCTAACCCAGACCTAACATGCGTTATCCTCTAAAATATTTATCAAGACCAGGTTTAATTGATTGTTTCAGTGTGGTCCCATATTACTACGTGATCCAAACCAGAAAAAACCCAGGATCCGTTCAACAAGTATGTGAAGTATGCGAAAGTATGAGACTGATGAGTGAAAATCCCAGGCCAAACCCAGACCTAACATGCCTTATCCTACAAAACATTGATGGAAACCAGGTTTAATTGACTGTTTCAGTGTCGTACTTCATTACTACGTGATACAATCCAGTAAAAACCCAGGATCCGTTCAACAAGTATGTGAAGAATGCGAAAGTAAGAGTCTGATGAGTGAAAATCCCCGGCCTAACCTAGACCTAACGTGCGTTATCCTAAAAAATATTGTTCGAAACCAGGTTTAATCGACTGTTTCAGTGTGGTACCACACTACTTCGTGACCCAAACCGGAAAAAACCCAGGATCTAGCCATCAAGTATGAGAAATATGCGAAAGTATGAGCCTGATGAGGGCGAATCCCAGACCTATCCCAGACCTAACTTGCGTTATCCTCTAAAATATTGATCGAAACCAGGTTTAATGGACTGTTTCAGTGTGGTCCCACATTACTACGTGATCCAAACCAGAAAAAACCCAGGATCCGTTCAACAAGTATGTGAAGAATGCGAAAGTATGAGTCTGATGAGTGAAAATCACAGACCTAACCTAGACCTAACATGCGTTATCCTCTAAAATATTGATCCAAACCAGGTTTAATGGACTGTTTCAGTGTGGTCCCACATTACTACGTGATCCAAACCAGAAACAACCCAGGATCCGTTCAACAAGTATGTGAAGAATGCGAAAGTATGAGTCTGATGAGTGAAAATCCCAGGCCTAACCTAGACCTAACATGCGTTATCCTCAAAAATATTGATCGAAACCTGGCTTAATCGACTGTTTCAGTGTTGTACCACATTACTATGCGATCCAAACCAGAAAATAACACAGGATCTGCCAAACGAGTATCTGAAGTGTGCGAAAGTATGAGCCTGATGAGAGCAAATCCCAGACCTAACCTAGACCTAACATGAATTATTCTCTAAAATATTGATCGAAACCAGGTTTAATTGACTGTTTCAGTGTGGTACCACATTACTAAGTGATCCAAACCAGAAAAAGCCCAGGATCAGTTCAACAAGTATGAGAAATATGCGAAAGTATGAGCCTGATGAGGGCGAATCCAAGACCTAACCCAAACCTAACATGAGTTATCCTCTAAAATATTTATCAAGACCAGGTTTAATTGAATGTTTCAGTGTGGTACCACATTACTACGTGAACCAAACCAGAAAAAAACCTGTATCCGTTCAACAAGTATGTGAAGTGTGCGAAAGTATGAGTCTGATGAGGGCAAATCCCAGACCTATCCCAGACCTAACATGCGTTATCCTCTAAAATATTTATCAAGACCAGGTTTAATTGATTGTTTCAGTGTGGTCCCACATTATTACGTGATCCAAACCAGAAAAAACCCAGGATCCGTTCAACAAGAATGTGAAGAATGCGAAAGTATGAGTCTGATGAGTGAAAATCCCTGACCTAACCGAGACCTAACATGCGTTATCCTCTAAAATGTTGATCCAAACCAGGTTTAATGGACTGTTTCAGTGTGGTACCACACTACTACGTGATCCAAACCAGAAAAAACCCAGGATCTGTTCAACAAGTATGTGAAAAACGCGAAGGTATGAGCCTGATGTGGGCAAATCCCAGACCTATCCCAGACCTAACTTGCGTTGTCCTCTAAGATATTGATGGAAACCAGGTTTAATTGACTGTTTCAGTGTTGTACTTCATTACTACGTGATGCAATCCACAAAAAGCCCAGGATCTAGCCATCCAGTATGAGAAATATGCGAAAGTATGAGTCTGATGAGGGCAAATCCCAGACCTATCCCAGACCTAACTTGCGTTATCCTCAAAAATATTGATCGAAACCAGGTTTAATCGACTGTTTCAGTGTGGTACCGCACTACTACGTGACCCAATCCAGAAAAAACCCAGGATCCGTTCAACAAGTATGAGAAGAATGCGAAAGTATGAGTCTGATGAGTGAAAATCCCAGGCCTAACCTAGACCTAACATGCGCTATCCTCAAAAATATTGATCGAAACCTGGTTTAATCGACTGTTTCAGTGTGGTACCACATTACTATGCGATCCAAACCAGGAGATAACCCAGGAGCTGTTCAACGAGTATGTGAAAAACGCGAAAGTATGAGCCTGATGTGGGCAAATCCCAGACCTATCCCAGACCTAACTTGCGTTGTCCTCTAAGATATTGATGGAATCCAGGTTTAATTGACTGTTTCAGTGTTGTACTTCATTACTACGTGATGCAATCCAGAAAAAGGCCAGGATCTAGCCATCAAGTATGAGAAATATGCGAAAGAATGAGCCTGATGAGAGCAAATCCCAGACCTAACCTAGACCTAACATGAATTATTCTCTAAAATATTGATCAAAACCAGGTTTAATTGACTGTTTCAGTGTGGTACCACATTACTACGTGATCCAAACCAGAAAAAACCCAGGATCCGTTCTACAAGTATGAGAAGAATGCGAAAGTATGAGTCTGATGAGTGAAAATCCCAGGCCTAACCTAGACCTAACATGCGTTATCCTCTAAAATATTTATCAAGACCAGGTTTAATTGATTGTTTCAGTGTGGTCCCACATTACTACGTGATCCAAACCAGAAAAAACCCAGGATCAGTTCAACAAGTATGTGAAAAACGCGAAAGTATGAGTCTGATGAGTGAAAATCCCAGACCTGTGCCAGACCTAACTTGCGTTATCCTCTAAAATATTGATCGAAACCAGGTTTAATTGACTGTTTCAACGTGGTACCACATTACTAAGTGATCCAAACCAGAAAAAGCCCAGGATCAGTTCAACAAGTATGAGAAATATGCGAAAGTATGAGCCTGATGAGGGCGAATCCAAGACCTAACCCAAACCTAACATGAGTTATCCTCTAAAATATTTATCAAGACCAGGTTTAATTGAATGTTTCAGTGTGGTACCACATTACTACGTGAACCAAACCAGAAAAAAACCTGTATCCGTTCAACAAGTATGTGAAGTGTGCGAAAGTATGAGTCTGATGAGGGCAAATCCCAGACCTATCCCAGACCAAACTTGCGTTATCCTCTAAAATATTTATCAAGACCAGGTTTAATTGATTGTTTCAGTGTGGTCCCACATTACTACGTGATCCAAACCAGAAAAAACCCAGGATCCGTTCAACAAGTATGTGAACAATGCGAAAGTATGAGTCTGATGAGTGAAAATCCCAGACCTAACCTAGACCTAACATGCGTTATCCTCAAAAATATTGATCGAAACCTGGTTTAATCGACTGTTTCAGTGTGGTACCACATTACTACCTGACCCAAACCAGAAAAAACCCAGGATCTGTTCAACAAGTATGTGAAGAATGCGAAAGTATGAGTCTGATGAGTGAAAATCCCAGACCTATCCCAGACCAAACTTGCGTTATCCTCTGAAATATTGATCGAAACCAGGTTTAATCGACTGTTTCAGTGAGGTACCACATTGCTACGTGATCCAAACCAGAAAAAACCCAGGATCAGTTCAACAAGTATGTGAAAAACGCGAAAGTATGAGCCTGATGAGGGCGAATCCCAGACCTATCCCAGACCTAACTTGCGTTATCCTCTAAAATATTGATCGAAACCAGGTTTAATTGACTGTTTCAGCATGGTACCACATTACTACGTGATACAATCCAGAAACAGCCCAGGATCTAGCCATGAAGTATGAGAAATATGCGAAAGTACGAGCCTGATGGGGGCAAATCCTAGACCTAACCCAAACCTAACATCCGTTATCCTCTAAAATATTGATCCAAACCAGGTTTAATGGACTGCTTCAGTGTGGTACCACTTTACTACGTGATCCAAGGCAGAAAAAACCCTCGATCAGGCCAACATGTATGTTAAAACTGCGAATGTATGAGCCTGATGAGGGCAAATGCCAGACCTATCCCAGACCAAACTTGCGTTATCCTCTAAAATATTTATCAAGACCAGGTTTAATTGATTGTTTCAGTGTGGCCCCACATTACTACGTGATCCAAACCAGAAAAAACCCAGGATCCGTTCAACAAGTATGTGAAGAATGCGAAAGTATGAGTCTGATGAGTGAAAATCCCAGACCTAACCTAGACCTAACATGCGTTATCCTCAAAAATATTGATCGAAACCTGGTTTAATCGACTGTTTCAGTGTGGTACCACATTACTACCTGACCCAAACCAGAAAAAACCCAGGATCTGTTCAACAAGTATGTGAAGAATGTGAAAGTATGAGCCTGATGAGGGCAAATCCTAGACCTAACCCAGACCTAACATGCGATATCCTCTAAAATATTGATCGAAACCAGGTTTAATGGACTGTTTCAGTGTGGTACCACACTACTACGTGATCCAAACCAGAAAAAACCCAGGATCTGTTCAACAGGTATGTGAAAAACGCGAAAGTATGAGCCTGATGAGGGCAAATCCCAGACCTATCCCACACCTAACTTCCGTTATCCTCTAAAATATTGATCGAAACCAGGTTTAATTGACTGTTTCAGTGTGGTACCACATTACTACGTGATCCAATCCAGAAATAGCCCAGAATCTAGCCATGAAGTATGAGAAATATGCGAAAGTATGACCCTGATGAGGGCAAATCCCAGACCTATCCCAGACCTAACTTGCGTTGTGCTCTAAAATATTGATCGAAGCGAGTATGAGCCTGATGAGGGCAAATCCTAGACCTAACCCAGACCTAACATGCGTTATCCTCTAAAATATTGATCGAAACCAGGTTTAATTGACTGTTTCAGTGTGGTACCACATTACTACGTGATCCAATCCAGAAATAGCCCAGAATCTAGCCATGAAGTATGAGAAATATGCGAAAGTATGACCCTGATGAGGGCAAATCCCAGTCCTATCCCAGACCTAACTTGCGTTATCCTCAATAATATTGATCGAAACCAGGTTTAATCGACAGATTCAGTGTGGTACCACAATACTACGTGATCCAAACCAGAAGAAAATCCAGGATCTAGCCATGAAGTATGAGAAATATGCGAAAGTATGAGCCTGATGAGGGCAAATCCTAGACGTAACCCAGAACTAACATACGTTATCCTCTAAAATGTTTATCAAGACCAGGTTTAATTGAATGTTTCAGTGTGGTACCACATTATTACGCGAACCAAACCGGAAAAAACCCAGGATCCGTTCAACAAGTATGTGAAGAATGCGAAAGTATGAGTCTGATCAGAAAAAATCCCAGGCCTAACCTAGACCTAACATGCGTTATCCTCAATAATATTGATCGAAACCAGGTTTAATCGACAGTTTCAGTGTGGTACCACAATACTACGTGATCCAAACCAGAAAAAAATCCAGGATCTTTTCAACGAGTATGTGAAGCGTGCGAAAGTATGAGTCTGATGAGGGCAAATCTCTGACCTATCCCAGTCCTAGCTTGCGTTATCCTCTAAAATATTGATAGAAACCACGTTTAATTGACTGTTTTATTTGTGGTACCACTTTACTACGTGATCCAAAGCAGAAAAAACCCTCGATCAGGTCAACATGCATGTTAAAATTGCGAAAGTATGACCTTGATGAGGGCAAATCCCAGGCCTAACATGCGTTATCTTCTAAAATATTGAACGAAACCAGGTTTAATGGACTGTTTCAGTGTAGTACCACACTACTTCGCGATCCAAACCAGAAAAAACACAGGATCTAGCCATGAAGTATGAGAAATATGCGAAAGTATGACCCTGATGGGGGCAAATCCCAGACCTATCCCAGACCTAACATGCGTTGTCCTCGAAAATATTGATCGAAACCAGTATGAGCGTGATGAGGGCGAATCCCAGACCTATCCCAGACCTAACTTGCGTTATCCTCTAAACTATTGATCCAAACCAGGTTTAATTGACTGTTTCAGTGTGGTACCACATTACTACGTGATACAAACCAGAAACAGCCCAGGATCTAGCCCTGAAGTATGAGAAATATGCGAAAGTATGAGCCCGCTGGGGGCAAATCCTAGACCTAACCCAAACCTATCATGCGTTATCCTCAAAAATATTGATCGAAACCTGGTTTAATCGACTGTTTCAGTGTGGTACCACATTACTATGTGATCCAAACCTGAAAATAACCCAGGATCTGTTCAACGAGTATGTGAAGTGTGCGAAAGTATGAGCCTGATGAGGGCGAATCCCAGACCAATGCCAGACCTAACTTGCGTTATCCTCTAAAATATTGATGGAAACCAGGTTTAATTGACAGTTTCAGTGTGGTACCACACTACTACGTGATACAAACCAGAAAAAACCCAGGATCTATTCAACAAGTATGTGAAAAACGCCAAAGTATGAGCCTGATGAGGGCGAATCCCAGACCTATGCCAGACCTAACTTGCGTTGTCCTCTAAGATATTGATGGAAACCAGGTTTAATTGACTGTTTCAGTGTCGTACTTCATTACTACGTGATGCAATCCAGAAAAAGCCCAGGATCTAGCCATCAAATATGAGAAATATGCGAAAAAATGAGCCTGATGAGAGGAAATCCCAAACCTAACCTAGACCTAACATGCGTTATCCTCCAAAATATTGATCCAAACCAGGTTTAATGGACTGTTTCAGTGTGGTACCACACTACTACGTGATCCAAACCAGAAAAAACCCAGGATCTGTTCAACAAGTATGTGAAAAACGCGAAAGTATGAGCCTGATGAGGGCAAATCCCAGACTATCCCAGACCTAACTTGCGTTATCCTCTAAACTATTGATCCAAACCAGGTTTAATTGACTGTTTCAGTGTGGTACCACATTACTACGTGATACAAACCAGAAACGGCCCAGGATCTAGCCCTGAAGTATGAGAAATATGCGAAAGTATGAGCCTGCTGAGGGCAAATCCTAGACCTAACCCATACCTAACATGCGTTATCCTCAAAAATATTGATCGAAACCTGGTTTAATCGACTGTTTCAGTGTGGTTCCACATTACTATGTGATCCAAACCTGAAAATAACCCAGGATCTGTTCAACGAGTATGTGAAGTGTGCGAAAGTATGAGTATGATGAGGTCAAATCCCAGACCAATCCCAGACTTAACTAGCGTTATCCTCTAAGATATTGATCGACACCAGGTTTAGTCGATTGTTTCAGTGTGGTACCACATTACTACGTGATCCAAACCAGAAAAAACCCAGGTCCACTTCAACAAGTATGAGAAGAATGAGAAAGTATGAGTCCGATGAGTGAAAATCCCAGGGCTAACCTAGACCTAACATGCGTTATCCTCTAAAATATTGATCCAAACCAGGTTTAATGGACTGTTTCAGTGTGGTACCACACTACTACGTGATACAAACCAGAAAAAACCAAGGATCTGTTCAACAAGTATCTGAAAAACGCGAAAGTATGAGCCTGATGAGGGCGAATCCCAGACCAATGCCAGACCTAACTTGCGTTATCCTCTAAAATATTGATGGAAACCAGGTTTAATTGACTGTTTCAGTGTGGTACCACATTACTACGTGATACAAACCAGAAACGGCCCAGGATCTAGCCCTGAAGTATGAGAAATATGCGAAAGTATGAGCCTGCTGAGGGCAAATCCTAGACCTAACCCAAACCTAACATGCGTTATCCTCAAAAATATTGATCGAAACCTGGTGTAATCGGCTGTTTCAGTGTGGTACCACATTACTAAGTGATCCAAACCAGAAAAAACCCAGGATCCGTTCAACAAGTATGTGAAGAATGCGAAAGTATGAGTCTGATGAGTGAAAATCCCAGACCTTACCTAGACCTAACATGCGTTATCCTCTAAAATATTGATCCAAACCAGGTTTAATGTTCTGTTTCAGTGTGGTACCACACTACTACGGGATCCAAACCAGAAAAAACCCAGGAACTGTTCAACGTGTATGTGAAAACCGCGAAAGTATGAGCCTGAGGAGGGCAAATCCCAGACCTATCCCAGACCTAACTTGCGTTGTCCTCTAAGATATTGATGGAATCCAGGTTTAATTGACTGTTTCAGTGTTGTACTTCATTACTACGTGATGCAATCCAGAAAAAGGCCAGGATCTAGCCATCAAGTATGAGAAATATGCGAAAGAATGAGCCTGATGAGAGCAAATCCCAGACCTAACCTAGACCTAACATGAATTATTCTCTAAAATATTGATCAAAACCAGGTTTAATTGACTGTTTCAGTGTGGTACCACATTACTACGTGATCCAAACCAGAAAAAACCCAGGATCCGTTCTACAAGTATGAGAAGAATGCGAAAGTATGAGTCTGATGAGTGAAAATCCCAGGCCTAACCTAGACCTAACATGCGTTATCCTCAAAAATATTGATCGAAACCTGGTTTAATCGACTGTTTCAGTGTGGTACCACATTACTATGCGATCCAAACCAGAAAATAACCCAGGATCTGTTCAACGAGTATGTGAAGTGTGCGAAAGTATGAGTCTGATGAGGGCAAATCCCAGACCTATCCCAGACCTAACATGCGTTATCCTCTAAAATATTTATCAAGACCAGGTTTAATTGATTGTTTCAGTGTGGTCCCACATTACTACGTGATCCAAACCAGAAAAAACCCAGGATCCGTTCAACAAGTATGTGAAGAATGCGAAAGCATGAGTCTGATGAGTGAAAATCCCAGACCTAACCTAGACCTAACATGCGTTATCCTCTAAAATGTTGATCCAAACCAGGTTTAATGGAGTGTTTCAGTGTGGTACCACACTACTACGTGATCCAAACCAGAAAAAACCCAGGATCTGTTCAACAAGTATGTGAAAAACGCGAAAGTATGAGTCTGATGAGTGAAAATCCCAGACCTAACCTAGACCTAACATGCGTTATCCTCTAAAATGTTGATCCAAACCAGGTTTAATGGACTGTTTCAGTGTGGTACCACACTACTACGTGATCCAAACCAGAAAAAGCCCAGGATCAGTTCAACAAGTATGTGAAAAACGCGAAAGTATGAGTCTGATGAGTGAAAATCCCCGGCCTAACCTAGACCTAACATGCGTTATCCTCAAAAATATTGATCGAAACCAGGTTTAATCGACTGTTTCAGTGTGGTACCACACTACTACGTGACCCAATCCAGAAAAAACCCAGGATCTGTTCAACAAGTATGTGAAAAACGCGAAAGTATGAGCCTGATGAGGGAAAATCCCAGACCTATCCCAGACCTAACTTGCGTTATCCTCTAAAATATTGATCGAAACCAGGTTTAATTGACTGTTTCTGTGTGGTACCACATTACTACGTGATACAATCCAGAAATAGCCCAGGATCTAGCCATGAAGTATGAGAAATATGCGAAAGTATGAGCCTGACGAGGGCAAATCCTAGACCTAACCCAGACCTAACATGCGTTATCCTCTAAAATGTTTATCAAGACCAGGTTTAATTGATTGTTTCTGTGTGGTCCCACATTACTGCGTGATCCAAACCAGCAAAAACCCAGGATCCGTTCAACAAGTATGAGAAGAATGCGAAAGTATGAGTCTGATGAGTGAAAATCCCCGGCCTAACCTAGACCTAACATGCGTTATCCTCAAAAATATTTATCGAAACCTGGATTAATCGACTGTTTCAGTGTGGTACCACATTACTATGTGATCCAAACCAGAAAATAACCCAGGATCTGCTCAACGAGTATGTGAAGTGTGCGAAAGTATGAGTCTGATGAGGGCAAATCCCAGACCTATCCCAGACCTAACATGCGTTATCCTCTAAAATATTTATCAAGACCAGGTTTAATTGACTGTTTCAGTGTGGTACCACATTACTACGTGATCCAAACCAGAAAGAGCCCAGGATCAGTTCAACAAGTATCTGAAAAACGCGAAAGTATGAGCCTGATGAGGGCAAATCCCAGACCTATGCCAGACCTAACTTGCGTTATCCTCTAAAATATTGATCGAAACCAGGTTTAATTGACTGTTTCAGCGTGGTACCACATTACTACGTGATACAATCCAGAAACAGCCCAGAATCTAGCCATGAAGTATGAGAAATATGCGAAAGTATGAGCCTGATGAGGGCAAATCCAAGACCTAACCCAAACCTAACATGAGTTATCCTCTAAAATATTTATCAAGGCCAGGATTAATTGAATGTTTCAGTGTGGTACCACATTACTACGTGAACCAAACTAGAAAAAACCCTGTATCTGTTCAACAAGTATGTGAAGTGTGCGAAAGTATGAGTCTGATGAGGGCAAATCCCAGACCTATCCCAGACCTAATATGCGTTATCCTCTAAAATATTTATCAAGACCAGGTTTAATTGATTGTTTCAGTGTAGTCCCACATTACTACGTGATCCAAACCAGAAAAAACCCAGGATCCGTTCAACAAGTATGTGAAGAATGCGAAAGTATGAGTCTGATGAGTGAAAATCCCAGACCTAACCTAGACCTAACATGCGTTATCCTCTAATATGTTGATCCAAACCAGGTTTAATGGACTGTTTCAGTGTGGTACCACACTACTACGTGATCCAAACCAGAAAAAGCCCAGGATCAGTTCAACAAGTATGTGAAAAACGCGAAAGTATGAGCCTGATGAGGGCGAATCCCAGACCTATGCCAGACCTAACTTGCGTTATCCTCTAAAATATTGATCGAAACCAGGTTTTATTGAGTGTTTCAGTGTGGTACCACATTACTACGTGATACAATCCAGAAACAGCCCAGGATCTAGCCATGAAGTATGAGAAATATGCGAAAGTATGAGCCTGATGAGGGCAAATCTTAGACTTAACCCAAACCTAACATGCGTTATCCTCTAAAATATTTATCAAGATCAGGTTTAATCGAATGTTTCAGTGTGGTACCACATTACTACGTGAACCAAACCAGGAAAAACCCAGGATCCGTTCAACAAGTATGTGAAGAATGCGAAAGTATGAGTCTGATGAGTGAAAATCCCAGGGCTAACCTAGACCTAACATGCGTTATCCTCTAAAATATTGATCCAAACCAGGTTTAATGGACTGTTTCAGTGTGGTACCACTTTACTACGTGATCCAAAGCAGAAGAAACCCTCGATCAGGTCAACATGTATGTTAAAACTGCGAAAGTATGACCCTGATGAGGGCAAATACCGGGCCTAACCTAGACCTAACATGCGTTGTCCTCTAAAATATTGATGGAAACCAGGTTTAATCGACTGTTTCAGCGTGGTGCCACATTACTATGTGATACAATCCAGAAACAGCCCAGGATCTAGCCATGAAGTATGAGAAATATGCGAAAGTATGAGCCTGATGAGGGCAAATCCCAGGCCTAACCTAGACCCAACATGAATTATTCTCTAAAATATTGATCGAAACCAGATTTAATTGACTGTTTCAGTGTTGTACTTCATTACTACGTGGTGCAATCCAGAAAAAGCCCAGGATCTGGCCATCAAGTACAAGAGATATGCGAAAGAATGAGCCTGATGAGAGCAAATCCCAGACCTAACCCAGACCTAACATGAATTATTCTCTAAAATATTCATCGAAACCAGGTTTAATTGACTGTTTCAGTGTGGTACCACATTACTACGTGATCCAATCCAGCAATAGCCCAGGATCCAGCCATGAAGTATGAGAAATATGCGAAAGTTTGAGCTTGACGAGTTCAAATCCTAGACCTAACCCAGACCTAACATGCGTTATCCTCTAAAATATTTATCAAGACCAGGTTTAATTGATTGTTTCAGTGTGGTCCCATATTACTACGTGATCCAAACCAGAAAAAACCCAGGATCCGTTCAACAAGTATGTGAAGTATGCGAAAGTATGAGACTGATGAGTGAAAATCCCAGGCCAAACCCAGACCTAACATGCCTTATCCTACAAAACATTGATGGAAACCAGGTTTAATTGACTGTTTCAGTGTCGTACTTCATTACTACGTGATACAATCCAGTAAAAACCCAGGATCCGTTCAACAAGTATGTGAAGAATGCGAAAGTAAGAGTCTGATGAGTGAAAATCCCCGGCCTAACCTAGACCTAACGTGCGTTATCCTAAAAAATATTGTTCGAAACCAGGTTTAATCGACTGTTTCAGTGTGGTACCACACTACTTCGTGACCCAAACCGGAAAAAACCCAGGATCTAGCCATGAAGTATGAGAAATATGCGAAAGTATGAGCCTGATGAGGGCGAATCCCAGACCTATCCCAGACCTAACTTGCGTTATCCTCTAAAATATTGATCGAAACCAGGTTTAATGGACTGTTTCAGTGTGGTCCCACATTACTACGTGATCCAAACCAGAAAAAACCCAGGATCCGTTCAACAAGTATGTGAAGAATGCGAAAGTATGAGTCTGATGAGTGAAAATCACAGACCTAACCTAGACCTAACATGCGTTATCCTCTAAAATATTGATCCAAACCAGGTTTAATGGACCGTTTCAGTGTGGTACCACACTACTACGTGATCCAAACCAGAAAAAACCCAGGATCTGTTCAACAAGTATGTGAAAATCACGAAAGTATGAGCCTGATGAGGGCAAATCCCAGACCTATCCAAGACCTAACTTGCGTTGTCCTCTAAGATATTGATGGAAACCATGTTTAATCGACTGTTTCAGTGTTGTACTTCATTACTACGTGATGCAAACCAGAAAAAGCGCAGGATCTAGCCATCAAGTATGAGAAATATGCGAAAGAATGAGCCTGATGAGAGCAAATCCCAGACCTAACCTAGACCTAGCATGAATTATTCTCCAAAATATTGATCGAAACCAGGTTTAATTGACTGTTTCAGTGTGGTACCACATTGCTACGTGATCCAAACCAGAAAAAACCCAGGATCCGGTCAACAAGTATGTGAAGAATGCGAAAGTATGAGTCTGATGAGTGAAAATCCCAGGCCTAACCTAGACCTAACATGCGTTATCCTCAAAAATATTGATCGAAACCTGGTTTAATCGACTGTTTCAGTGTGGTACCACATTACTATGTGATCCAAAGCAGAAAAAGCCAGGGATCTGTTCAACAAGTATGTGAAGAACGCGAAAATATGAACCTGGTGAGGGCAGATCCCAGGCCTAACCTAGGCCTAACATGCGTTATCTTCTAAAATGTTGAGCGAAACCAGGTTTAATTGACTGTTTCAGTGTGGTACCACATTTCTACGTGATCCAATCCAGAAATAGTCCAGGATCTAGCCATGAAGTATGAGAAATATGCGAAAGTATGAGCCTGATGAGGGTAAATCCTAGACCTAACCCAGACCTAACATACGTTGGCCTCTAAAATATTTATCAAGACCAGGTTTAATTGATTGTTTCAGTGTGGTCCCACATTACTACGTGATCCAAACCAGAAAAAACCCAGGATCCGTTCAACAAGTATGTGAAGAATGCGAAAGTATGAGTCTGATGAGTGAAAATCCCAGGCCTAACCTAGACCTAACATGCGTTATCCTCTAAAATATTTATCAAGACCATGTTTAATTGATTGTTTCAGTGTGGTTCCACATTACTACGTGATCCGAACCAGAAAAAAACCCAGGATCCGTTCAACAAGTATGTGAAGAATGCGAAAGTATGAGTCTGATGAGTGAAAATCCCCGGCCTAACCTAGACCTAACATGCGTCATCCTCAAAAATATTGATCGAAACCAGGTTTAATCGACTGTTTCAGTGTGGTACCACACTACTACGTGACCGAAACCGGAAAAAACCCAGGATCTGTTCAACAAGTATGTGAAAAACGCGAAAGTATGAGCCTGATGAGGGCAACTCCCAGACCTATCCCAGACCTAACTTTTCTTTTTTTTTTTTTTTTTTTTGTCGTGGGGAAAATCTTCGAAAGACTCCCTCCCACCTCCTTGGAGAGAGGTGGGAGGGGTGTATGGGATTCCCCGCGCCCGTACAACGACAGGCGCGGGACCTACCCACTAAAAACCCCACGGTGACCCTTCGGCACGCTTTGGGAGGATACCGGGAATCGCTCGAAGCATTCTTCCGGTATCCTCCCCGTGCCCGCGCTTTCGCGCCCATCCCCCGGGGGGACAATCGGTCCCCCCAGTAGACACACTGCCTCATAGCGGCGGGACGGGGCCACTCCATCCCGCCGCTATCCGTCCCGGGGCCGCGTTTAGTGGCGGCTGCGAGCCCCAACTCGCAACCGCCCGCGACCCAGTTTCCGCCCCTCGGCAGCCGGGCGTTCATGGCCGCACCAGACCGCCGAGGGTGCCTCCCCTTGCGTCGGACCGGTAGGGGGAGGCACTCCTACCCCCAACCGGTCCGACCCGGCGCCGCCTGGCGGGAGGAGGGTCCCCTCAGGACCCCCCTCCTAGCCTAGGTCATCCGCCACGCCGAGGCGGCCGCCCGCGACGCCTCGCGACCGGGCGACGACCTCGGGCCACCGCACGAGCGCGAGCTTCAGCGCGCCGCTGAACCTCGCGCTCCCTCCCCGCGGCCTCCTTCTGCAACATTACGTTCTCGCAGAAGGAGGCCACGGCCCTCCACTTCTCCTCGCTGCCGAGCATGGCGCGCACCACGCCCGGCAGCGAGACATCCCGCCCGACGACGCCGACCAGGACACGGCGCTCCCCCTCCCACGCGGGGCATACCTCCAGGGTATGATCCGCCGTGTCCTGCTTAGCGTCGCAGTGGCAGCAACGCGCCGTCGGCTCCTTCCCTATCCGGCACAGGTATCTTCCGAAGCTGCCACGCCCGGAAAATACTTGTGCCATCCGGTAGGTGAGGCTGCCATGGCCTCTGTCCAGCCACTCCTTCAGGAGTGGCCGAACAGCCCCGACAGTCCGGTGCCCCGCGGTTGGCAGAGCCAGCCGCTCCTTTTTTTTTTTTTTTTTTTTTTTTTTTTTGTACGTGGGGAAATCCTCATGGACACCCCGAGGCCCATAAGTAGGGGAGGGCCTCAGGGTAGTGCCGGACTCCTACCGGCTAAAACCCCACGGTGACCGTCCTCGGGCGTTGCGGCGGGGGACCGGGAACTCTAGTGAGACATCACAGAGTCCCCCGCCGCGCCTTGCCTGTCGAGGCTCATCCCGGGGGGATTGACAACGTGTCCTTCCCCCCCTGATTTCACCGCCGCAGACGCCAGGTCACCCGACGCCCGCGGCCCCGGAGCTGCCTTCGGTGCTCGGGTCCCTATCGCCGAGCACCTGCAGCCCACACCGGCGGCCCGTCCATCCCCCGGCCATCGACGTGGTGGCCGGAGTTGAAATTTAACGGGCCACCTACCCCTTCAGGAGCTATTGGAGTGGGCCAGGAGGCGAAGGTCGCCTCGCCCTGGCTCCTCTCCGAGCCCTCCCTCTTCGAGCGGGATGCGCGGCCTGCTCGCGCGCCCGCTCGGCGGCCTCCTTCTGTGACATAACTACCTCGCAGAAGGAGGCCACCACTTGCCATGTCCTCTCGCTGGCCACCATCTTGCCAACTACTGTGGCCAGCGAGAGGTTCCTCCCAACTTCCTGCAGCAGGACACGGCGCTCATCTGCCCACGCTGGGCAGGCTGCCAGCGTGTGCTGCGCCGTGTCCTGAGGGTTCCCACAGTGGTGGCACACCGCCGTCGCCTCCTTCCCGATTCGACACAGGTACTCACCAAAACAACCATGCCCGGTGAGCACCTGTGTCATTCTGTAGGACAGCCTACCCGGTTTGTCCTGCCACTCTTGCCAATGTAGCAGCACTGCACCAACGGACCGTTGTGTGGCTCCACCAGCCTGAATTAGTTGGTGGAACCACATAAACAAAACGGTCCGTTGGGCATGGCGCCTCGTCCCTTCGACCGCTTGCCTCCTCTCCTCTGGCGGCCTCCCAGCCTCCTGAAGCTCCCTGGAATGCCGGAAAACCAATTGGTTTCTCCAGGCTAGGAGCTCCAGGGGCGGGAGACACGCCAGGGTAGTCGCCGCCTCGTGGGAGATGGTGCGATACCCTCTTACCACCCGGATTGCCAGCCGACGGTTGACGCGGCGCAGCATCTCCGTGCTGCGCAGAGCCAGCCGCTCCTGCCACGCGAGCAACACGGACTGCCGGGCCTGGCGCTTCAAATCGCCCCAAGCAGGTTCCTGCCCGCCCGGGACCGCCCCCACCCCCGCGCGACGGTCGATGCGGTGCCGGTACATCACCGCGTGCGACCGCGCGAGCAGGTCCATGGGCGGCATGCCCGCTAGAACCGTCGCCGCCTCATGTGACATGGTCCGATACCCGCGGACGACCCTGAGCGCCATGCGCCTCTGCACCCGACGCAGCATAGTCATGCTGCGCCGGGAGGCAGCCAGGTCGTCCGCCCAGACGGGGGCCCCGTATAGGGCCACCGACTGGACCATTGCCACATAGAGGCGACGAACTCGGCCCGCCGGGCCCCCCAGGTTGGGCAGGATCCGGCCCAGAGCCGCAACCATCCTTTCCAACCGGGGGACCAGGCAGCGGAAATGCTTCTCGAAACGCCAGTGGCTATCGAGGATCAGCCCCAGATACCAGATCTGGGGCTTCACCTCGATGTCAGCCCCACCCACCCGAATCAGAGGGGGTGGCGGATCCTGCCGAGGTGAATGAAACGCAATCACCTCGGTCTTATGGACCGCCACCGTCATCCCCATCCCCCTGATCCGGTCGACGACGCGTTGCGACCCCTCCTCCGCGCGACGCATGGCCCTCCCCCAGTGCGCCCCGACGGCCAGCACCAGTGTGTCATCCGCATAACACACCGTGCTGACGCCGTCGGGGAGGCCGGCCCGCAACACCGAGTCGTACGCGATGTTCCGCAGGGGTCGGTCCTCGGGCCACTCCTGCGGAACAACGCAGTACACCTCCCTCCGCATATCACCATCCCGGCCCGGATACTCGATCCACCTGCCGAGGAGATAATCCCCGACGACCGCCCTGAGACAAGGGGGGACTCGATGATATACGAGTCCCCTCCTTATCTCTTCCCAGGGGAGGGTGTTAAAGGCATTGGCAATATCCAAGGATATTGCCAATGCCACCCCTCCCCGGATCCCAGACCTAACTTGCGTTATCCTCTAAAATATTGATCGAAACCAGGTTTAATTGACTGTTTCAGCGTGGTACCGCATTACTACGTGATACAATCCAGAAACAGCCCAGGATCTAGCCATGAAGTATGAGAAATATGCGAAAGTATGAGCCCGACGAGGGAAAATCCTAGACCTAACCAAACCTAACATGCGTTATCCTCTAAAATATTGATCCAAACCAGGTTTAATTGACTGTTTCAGCGTGGTACCGCATTACTACGTGATACAATCCAGAAACAGCCCAGGATATAGCCATGAAGTATGAGAAATATGCGAAAGTATGAGCCTGATGAGGGCAAATCCTAGACCTAACCCAGACCTAACATGCGTTGTCCTCTAAAATATTTATCAAGACCAGGTTTAATTGATTGTTTCAGTATGGTCCCACATTACTACGTGATCCAAAACAGAAAAAACCCAGGATCGGTTCAACAAGTATGTGAAGAATGCGAAAGTATGAGTCTGATGAGTGAAAATCCCAGGCCTAACCTAGACCTAACATGCGATATCCTCAAAAATATTGATCGAAACCTGGTTTAATCGACTGTTTCAGTGTGGTACCACATTACTATGTGATCCAAACCAGAAAATAACCCAGGATCTGTTCAACGAGTATGTGAAGTGTGCGAAAGTATGAGTCTGATGAGGGCAAATCCCAGACCTATCCCAGACCAAACTTGCGTTATCCTCTAAAATATTTATCAAGACCAGGTTTAATTGATTGTTTCAGTGTGGTCCCACATTACTACGTGATCCAAACCAGAAAAAACCCAGGATCCGTTCAACAAGTATGTGAACAATGCGAAAGTATGAGTCTGATGAGTGAAAATCCCAGACCTAACCTAGACCTAACATGCGTTATCCTCAAAAATATTGATCGAAACCTGGTTTAATCGACTGTTTCAGTGTGGTACCACATTACTACCTGACCCAAACCAGAAAAAACCCAGGATCTGTTCAACAAGTATGTGAAGAATGCGAAAGTATGAGTCTGATGAGTGAAAATCCCAGACCTATCCCAGACCAATCTTGCGTTATCCTCTGAAATATTGATCGAAACCAGGTTTAATCGACTGTTTCAGTGAGGTACCACATTGCTACGTGATCCAAACCAGAAAAAACCCAGGATCAGTTCAACAAGTATGTGAAAAACGCGAAAGTATGAGCCTGATGAGGGCGAATCCCAGACCTATCCCAGACCTAACTTGCGTTATCCTCTAAAATATTGATCGAAACCAGGTTTAATTGACTGTTTCAGCATGGTACCACATTACTACGTGATACAATCCAGAAACAGCGCAGGATCTAGCCATGAAGTATGAGAAATATGCGAAAGTACGAGCCTGATGGGGGCAAATCCTAGACCTAACCCAAACCTAACATCCGTTATCCTCTAAAATATTGATCCAAACCAGGTTTAATGGACTGCTTCAGTGTGGTACCACTTTACTACGTGATCCAAGGCAGAAAAAACCCTCGATCAGGCCAACATGTATGTTAAAACTGCGAATGTATGAGCCTGATGAGGGCAAATGCCAGACCTATCCCAGACCAAACTTGCGTTATCCTCTAAAATATTTATCAAGACCAGGTTTAATTGATTGTTTCAGTGTGGCCCCACATTACTACGTGATCCAAACCAGAAAAAACCCAGGATCCGTTCAACAAGTATGTGAAGAATGCGAAAGTATGAGTCTGATGAGTGAAAATCCCAGACCTAACCTAGACCTAACATGCGTTATCCTCAAAAATATTGATCGAAACCTGGTTTAATCGACTGTTTCAGTGTGGTACCACATTACTACCTGACCCAAACCAGAAAAAACCCAGGATCTGTTCAACAAGTATGTGAAGAATGCGAAAGTATGAGCCTGATGAGGGCAAATCCCAGACCTATCCCACACCTAACTTCCGTTATCCTCTAAAATATTGATCGAAACCAGGTTTAATTGACTGTTTCAGTGTGGTACCACATTACTACGTGATCCAATCCAGAAATAGCCCAGAATCTAGCCATGAAGTATGAGAAATATGCGAAAGTATGACCCTGATGAGGGCAAATCCCAGACCTATCCCAGACCTAACTTGCGTTGTGCTCTAAAATATTGATCGAAGCGAGTATGAGCCTGATGAGGGCAAATCCTAGACCTAACCCAGACCTAACATGCGTTATCCTCTAAAATATTGATCGAAACCAGGTTTAATGGACTGTTTCAGTGTGGTACCACACTACTACGTGATCCAAACCAGAAAAAACCCAGGATCTGTTCAACAGGTATGTGAAAAACGCGAAAGTATGAGCCTGATGAGGGCAAATCCCAGACCTATCCCACACCTAACTTCCGTTATCCTCTAAAATATTGATCGAAACCAGGTTTAATTGACTGTTTCAGTGTGGTACCACATTACTACGTGATCCAATCCAGAAATAGCCCAGAATCTAGCCATGAAGTATGAGAAATATGCGAAAGTATGACCCTGATGAGGGCAAATCCCAGACCTATCCCAGACCTAACTTGCGTTGTGCTCTAAAATATTGATCGAAGCGAGTATGAGCCTGATGAGGGCAAATCCTAGACCTAACCCAGACCTAACATGCGTTATCCTCTAAAATATTGATCGAAACCAGGTTTAATTGACTGTTTCAGTGTGGTACCACATTACTACGTGATCCAATCCAGAAATAGCCCAGAATCTAGCCATGAAGTATGAGAAATATGCGAAAGTATGACCCTGATGAGGGCAAATCCCAGTCCTATCCCAGACCTAACTTGCGTTATCCTCAATAATATTGATCGAAACCAGGTTTAATCGACAGATTCAGTGTGGTACCACAATACTACGTGATCCAAACCAGAAGAAAATCCAGGATCTAGCCATGAAGTATGAGAAATATGCGAAAGTATGAGCCTGATGAGGGCAAATCCTAGACGTAACCCAGAACTAACATACGTTATCCTCTAAAATGTTTATCAAGACCAGGTTTAATTGAATGTTTCAGTGTGGTACCACATTATTACGCGAACCAAACCGGAAAAAACCCAGGATCCGTTCAACAAGTATGTGAAGAATGCGAAAGTATGAGTCTGATCAGAAAAAATCCCAGGCCTAACCTAGACCTAACATGCGTTATCCTCAATAATATTGATCGAAACCAGGTTTAATCGACAGTTTCAGTGTGGTACCACAATACTACGTGATCCAAACCAGAAAAAAATCCAGGATCTTTTCAACGAGTATGTGAAGCGTGCGAAAGTATGAGTCTGATGAGGGCAAATCTCTGACCTATCCCAGACCTAGCTTGCGTTATCCTCTAAAATATTGATAGAAACCACGTTTAATTGACTGTTTTATTTGTGGTACCACTTTACTACGTGATCCAAAGCAGAAAAAACCCTCGATCAGGTCAACATGCATGTTAAAATTGCGAAAGTATGACCTTGATGAGGGCAAATCCCAGGCCTAACATGCGTTATCTTCTAAAATATTGAACGAAACCAGGTTTAATGGACTGTTTCAGTGTAGTACCACACTACTTCGCGATCCAAACCAGAAAAAACACAGGATCTAGCCATGAAGTATGAGAAATATGCGAAAGTATGACCCTGATGGGGGCAAATCCCAGACCTATCCCAGACCTAACATGCGTTGTCCTCGAAAATATTGATCGAAACCAGTATGAGCGTGATGAGGGCGAATCCCAGACCTATCTCAGACCTAACTTGCGTTGTCCTCTCAGATATTGATGGAAACCAGGTTAAATTGACTGTTTCAGTGTTGTACTTCATTACTACGTGATGCAATCCACAAAAAGCCCAGGATCTAGCCATGAAGTGTGAGAAATATGCGAAAGTATGAGCGTGATGAGGGCAAATCCTAGACCTAACCCAAACCTAACATGCGTTATCCTCTAAAATATTTATCAAGACCAGGTTTAATTGAATGTTTCAGTGTGGTACCACATTACTACGTGAACCAAACCAGAAAAAACACAGGAGCCGTTCAACAAGTATGAGAAATATGCGAAAGTATGAGCCTGATGAGGGCAAATCCTAGACCTATCCCAGACCTAACATGCGTTATCCTCTAAAATATTCATCGAAACCAGGTTTAATGGACTGTTTCATTGTGGTACCACATTACTACGTGATCCAAACCAGAAAAAGCCGAGGATCTGTTCAACAAGTATGTGAAAAACGCGAAAGTATGAGCCTGATGAGGGCGAATCCCAGACTTATCCCAGACCTAACTTGCGTTATCATCTAAAATATTGATCGAAACCTGGTTTAATTGACTGTTTCGGTGCGGTACCACACTACTACGTGATCCAAACCAGAAAAAAACCCAGGAGCTGTTCAACAAGTACGTGAAGAATGCGAAGGTATGTGTCTGATGAGGGCATATCACAGGCCTAACCTAGACCTAACATGCGTTATCATCTAAAATATTGATCGAAACCAGGTTTAATGGACTGTCTCAGTGTGGTACCACATTACTAGGTGATCCAAGCCAGAAAAAACCCAGGATCTGTTCAACTCGAATGTTGAAAACGCGACAGTATGAGCCTGATGAGGGCAAATCCACAGACCTATCCCAGACATAACTTGCGTTATCCTCTAAAATATTGATAGAAACCAGGTTTAATTGACAGTTTTAGTGTGGCACCACTTTACTACGTGATCCAAAGCAGAAAAAACCCTCGATGAGGTCAACATGTATGTTAAAACTGCGAAAGTATGACCCTGACGAGGGCATATCCCAGGCCTAACCTAGACCTAACATGCGTTATCCTCTAAAATATTGATCGAAACCAGGGTTAATCGACTGTATCAGTGTGGTACTACATTACTATGTGATCCAATCCAGAAAATAACCCAGGATCTGTTCAATGACTATGTGAAGTGTGCGAAAGTATGAGTCTGATGAGGTCAAATCCCAGACCTATCCCAAACCTAACTTGCGTTATCCTCTAAAATATTGATGCAAACCGGGTTTAATGGACTGTTTCAGTGTGGTACCACACTACTACGTGATCCAAACCAGAAAAAACCCAGGATCTGTTCAACAAGTATGTGAAAAACGCGAAAGTATGAGCCTGATGAGGGCAAATCCCAGACCTATCCCAGACCTAACTTGCGTTATCCTCTAAACTATTGATCCAAACCAGGTTTAATTGACTGTTTCAGTGTGGTACCACATTACTACGTGATACAAACCAGAAACAGCCCAGGATCTAGCCCTGAAGTATGAGAAATATGCGAAAGTATGAGCCCGCTGGGGGCAAATCCTAGACCTAACCCAAACCTATCATGCGTTATCCTCAAAAATATTGATCGAAACCTGGTTTAATCGACTGTTTCAGTGTGGTACCACATTACTATGTGATCCAAACCTGAAAATAACCCAGGATCTGTTCAACGAGTATGTGAAGTGTGCGAAAGTATGAGCCTGATGAGGGCGAATCCCAGACCAATGCCAGACCTAACTTGCGTTATCCTCTAAAATATTGATGGAAACCAGGTTTAATTGACTGTTTCAGTGTGGTACCACACTACTATGTGATACAAACCAGAAAAAACCCAGGATCTATTCAACAAGTATGTGAAAAACGCCAAAGTATGAGCCTGATGAGGGCGAATCCCAGACCTATGCCAGACCTAACTTGCGTTGTCCTCTAAGATATTGGTGGAAACCAGGTTTAATTGACTGTTTCAGTGTCGTACTTCATTACTACGTGATGCAATCCAGAAAAAGCCCAGGATCTAGCCATCAAATATGAGAAATATGCGAAAAAATGAGCCTGATGAGAGCAAATCCCAAACCTAACCTAGACCTAACATGCGTTATCCTCCAAAATATTGATCCAAACCAGGTTTAATGGACTGTTTCAGTGTGGTACCACACTACTACGTGATCCAAACCAGAAAAAACCCAGGATCTGTTCAACAAGTATGTGAAAAACGCGAAAGTATGAGCCTGATGAGGGCAAATCCCAGACCTATCCCAGACCTAACTTGCGTTATCCTCTAAACTATTGATCCAAACCAGGTTTAATTGACTGTTTCAGTGTGGTACCACATTACTACGTGATACAAACCAGAAACGGCCCAGGATCTAGCCCTGAAGTATGAGAAATATGCGAAAGTATGAGCCTGCTGAGGGCAAATCCTAGACCTAACCCATACCTAACATGCGTTATCCTCAAAAATATTGATCGAAACCTGGTTTAATCGACTGTTTCAGTGTGGTTCCACATTACTATGTGATCCAAACCTGAAAATAACCCAGGATCTGTTCAACGAGTATGTGAAGTGTGCGAAAGTATGAGTATGATGAGGTCAAATCCCAGACCAATCCCAGACTTAACTAGCGTTATCCTCTAAGATATTGATCGACACCAGGTTTAGTCGATTGTTTCAGTGTGGTACCACATTACTACGTGATCCAAACCAGAAAAAACCCAGGTCCACTTCAACAAGTATGAGAAGAATGAGAAAGTATGAGTCTGATGAGTGAAAATCCCAGGCCTAACCTAGACCTAACATGCTTTATCCTCAAAAATATTGATCGAAACCTGGTTTAATCGACTGTTTCAGTGTGGTACCACATTACTATGTGATCCAAACCAGAGAATAACCCAGGATCTGTTCAACGAGTATGTGAAGGGTGCGAAAGCATGAGTCTGACGAGGTCAAATCCTAGACCTAACCCAGACCTAACATGCGTTATCCTCTAAAATATTTATCAAGACCAGGTTTAATTGAATGTTTCAGTGTGGTACCACATTACTACGTGATGCAATCCAGAAAAAGCCCAGGATCTAGCCATCAAGTTTGAGAAATATGCAAAAGAATAAGCTTGAAGGGGGCAAATCCTAGACCTAACCCTAAAATATTGATCGCAACCAGGTTTAATGGACTGTTTCAGTGTGGTACCACACTACTACGTGATGCAAACCAGAAAAAACCCAGGATCTGTTCAACAAGTATGTGAAAAACGCGAAAGTATGAGTCTGATGAGATCAAATCCCAGACCTATCCCAGACTTAACTTGCGTTATCCTCTAAAATATTGATCGAAACCAGGTTTAATCGACTGTTTCAGCGTGGTACCACATTACTACGTGATACAATCCAGGAACAGCCCAGGATCTAGCCATGAAGTATGAGAAATATGCGAAAGTATGAGCCAGATGAGGGCAAATCCTAGACCTAACCCAGACCTAACATGCGTTATCCTCTAAAATATTTATCAAGACCAGGTTTAATTGAATGTTTCAGTGTGGTACCACATTACTATGTGATCCAAACCAGAAAATAACCCAGGATCTGTTCAACGAGTATGTGAAGGGTGCGAAAGTATGAGTCTGACGAGGTCAAATCCCAGACCTATCCCAGACCTAACTTGCGTTATCCTCTAAAATATTGATCGAAACCTGGTTTAATGGACTGTTTCAGAGTGGCACCACTTTACTACGTGATCCAAAGCTGGAAAAACCCTCGATCAGGCCAACATGTATGTTAAAACTGCGAAAGTATGACCCTGATGAGGGCAAATCCCAGGCCTAACCTACACCTAATATGCGTTGTCCTCTAAAATATTGATGGAAACCAGGTTTAATTGACTGTTTCAGTGTTGTTCTTCATTACTACGTTATGCAATCCAGAAAAAGCCCAGGATCTAGCCATCAAGTATGAGAAATATGCGAAACAATGAGCCTGAAAAGAGCAAATACCAGACCTAACCTAGACCTAACATGAATTAGTCTCTAAAATACTGATCGAAACCAGGTTTAATTGACTGTCTCAGTGTGGTCCCACATTACTACGTGATCCAAACCAGAAAAAACCCAGGATCCGTTCAACAAGCATGTGAAGAATGCGAAAGTATGAGTCTGATGAGTGAAAATCCCAGGCCTAACCTAGACCTAACATGCGTTACCCTCAAAAATATTGATCGAAACCTGGTTTAATCGACTGTTTCAGTGTGGTACCACATTACTATGTGATCAAAACCAGAAACAGCCCAGGATCTAGCCATGAAGTATGAGAAATATGCGAAAGTATGAGCCTGATGAGGGCAAATCCTAGACCTAACCCAAACCTAACATGCGTTATCCTCTAAAATATTTATCAAGCCCAGGTTTAATTGAATGTTTCAGTGTGGTACCGCATTACTACGTGATGTAATCCAGAAAAAGCCCAGGATCTAGCCATGAAGTTTGAGAAATATGCGAAAGAATGAGCCTGATGAGGGCAAATCCTAGAGCTAACCCAGACCTAACATGCGTTATCCTCAAAAAAAAAAATCGCAACCAGGTTTAATGGACTGTTTCAGTGTGGTACCACACTACTACGTGATCCAAACCAGAAAAAACCCAGGATCCGTTCAACAAGCATGTGAAGAATGCGAAAGTATGAGTCTGATGAGGTCAAATTCCAGACCTATCCCAGACTTAACTTGCGTTATCCTCTAAAATATTGATCGAAACCGGGTTTAATCGACTGTTTCAGCGTGGTACCACATTACTACGTGATCCAAACCTGAAAAAGCCCAGCATCTAGCCATCAAGTATGAGAAATATGCGAAAGAATGAGCCTGATGAGAGCAAATCCCAGACCTAACCTAGACCTAACATGTATTATTCTCAAAAATATTGATCGAAACCTGGTTTAATTGACTGTTTCAGTGTGGTCCCACATTACTACGTGATCCAAACCAGAAAAAACCCAGGATCCGTTCAACAAGCATGTGAAGAATGCGAAAGTATGAGTCTGATGAGGTCAAATTCCAGACCTATCCCAGACTTAACTTGCGTTATCCTCTAAAATATTGATCGAAACCGGGTTTAATCGACTGTTTCAGCGTGGTACCACATTACTACGTGATCCAAACCAGAAAAAGCCCAGCATCTAGCCATCAAGTATGAGAAATATGCGAAAGGATGAGCCTGATGCGTGAAAATCCCAGGCCTAACCTAGACCTAACATGCGTTATCCTCAAAAATATTGATCGAAACCTGGTATAATCGACTGTTTCAGTGTGGTACCACATTACTATGTGATCCAAACCAGAAAATAACCTAGGATCTGTTCAACGAGTATGTGAAGTGTGCGAAAGTATGAGTCTGATGAGTGAAATTCCCAGACCTAACCTAGACCTAACATGCGTTATCCTCTAAAATATTGATCCAAACCAGGTTTAATGGACTGTTTCAGTGTGGTACCACACTACTACGTGATCCAAACCAGAAAAAACCCAGGATCTGTTCAAAAAGTATGTGAAAAACGCGAAAGTATGAGCCTGATGAGGGCAAATCCAAGACCTATCCCAGACCTAACTTGCGTTGTCCTCTAAGAGTTTGATGGAAACCAGGTTTAATTGACTGTTTCAGTGTGGTACCACATTACTACGTGATCTAATCCAGAAATAGCCCAGGATCTAGCCATGAAGCATGAGAAATATGCGGAAGTATGAACCTGACAAGGGCAAATCCTAGACCTAACCCAGACCTAACATGCGGTATCCTCTAAAATATTTATCAAGACCAGGTTTAATTGATTGTTTCAGTGTAGTTCCACATTACTACGTGATCCAAACCAGAAAAAACCCAGGATCTGATCAACGAGTATGTGAAGTGTGCGAAAGTATGAGTCTGATGAGGGCAAATCGCCGACCTATCCCAAACCTAACATGCGTTATCCTCTAAAATATTTATCAAGACCAGGTTTAATTGATTGTTTCAGTGTGGTCCCACATTACTACGTGATCCAAACCAGAAAAAACCCATGATCCGTTCAACAAGTATGTGAAAAATGCGAAAGTATGAGTCTGATGAGTGAAAATCCTAGGCCTAACCTAGACCTAACATGAATTATTCTCTAAAATATTGATCGAAACCAGATTTAATTGACTGTTTCAGTGTGGTCCCACATTACTACGTGATCCAAACCAGAAAAAACACAGGGTCCGTTCAACAAGTATGTGAAGAATGCGAAAGTATGAGTCTGATGAGTGAAAATCCCAGGCCTAACCTAGACCTAACATGCTTTATCCTCAAAAATATTGATCGAAACCTGGTTTAATCGACTGTTTCAGTGTGGTACCACATTACTATGTGATCCAAACCAGAGAATAACCCAGGATCTGTTCAACGAGTATGTGAAGGTTGCGAAAGCATGAGTCTGACGAGGTCAAATCCTAGACCTAACCCAGACCTAACATGCGTTATCCTCTAAAATATTTATCAAGACCAGGTTTAATTGAATGTTTCAGTGTGGTACCACATTACTACGTGATGCAATCCAGAAAAAGCCCAGGATCTAGCCATCAAGTTTGAGAAATATGCAAAAGAATAAGCTTGAAGGGGGCAAATCCTAGACCTAACCCTAAAATATTGATCGCAACCAGGTTTAATGGACTGTTTCAGTGTGGTACCACACTACTACGTGATGCAAACCAGAAAAAACCCAGGATCTGTTCAACAAGTATGTGAAAAACGCGAAAGTATGAGTCTGATGAGATCAAATCCCAGACCTATCCCAGACTTAACTTGCGTTATCCTCTAAAATATTGATCGAAACCAGGTTTAATCGACTGTTTCAGCGTGGTACCACATTACTACGTGATACAATCCAGGAACAGCCCAGGATCTAGCCATGAAGTATGAGAAATATGCGAAAGTATGAGCCAGATGAGGGCAAATCCTAGACCTAACCCAGACCTAACATGCGTTATCCTCTAAAATATTTATCAAGACCAGGTTTAATTGAATGTTTCAGTGTGGTACCACATTACTATGTGATCCAAACCAGAAAATAACCCAGGATCTGTTCAACGAGTATGTGAAGGGTGCGAAAGTATGAGTCTGACGAGGTCAAATCCCAGACCTATCCCAGACCTAACTTGCGTTATCCTCTAAAATATTGATCGAAACCTGGTTTAATGGACTGTTTCAGAGTGGCACCACTTTACTACGTGATCCAAAGCTGGAAAAACCCTCGATCAGGCCAACATGTATGTTAAAACTGCGAAAGTATGACCCTGATGAGGGCAAATCCCAGGCCTAACCTACACCTAATATGCGTTGTCCTCTAAAATATTGATGGAAACCAGGTTTAATTGACTGTTTCAGTGTTGTTCTTCATTACTACGTTATGCAATCCAGAAAAAGCCCAGGATCTAGCCATCAAGTATGAGAAATATGCGAAACAATGAGCCTGAAAAGAGCAAATACCAGACCTAACCTAGACCTAACATGAATTAGTCTCTAAAATACTGATCGAAACCAGGTTTAATTGACTGTCTCAGTGTGGTCCCACATTACTACGTGATCCAAACCAGAAAAAACCCAGGATCCGTTCAACAAGCATGTGAAGAATGCGAAAGTATGAGTCTGATGAGTGAAAATCCCAGGCCTAACCTAGACCTAACATGCGTTACCCTCAAAAATATTGATCGAAACCTGGTTTAATCGACTGTTTCAGTGTGGTACCACATTACTATGTGATCAAAACCAGAAACAGCCCAGGATCTAGCCATGAAGTATGAGAAATATGCGAAAGTATGAGCCTGATGAGGGCAAATCCTAGACCTAACCCAAACCTAACATGCGTTATCCTCTAAAATATTTATCAAGCCCAGGTTTAATTGAATGTTTCAGTGTGGTACCGCATTACTACGTGATGTAATCCAGAAAAAGCCCAGGATCTAGCCATGAAGTTTGAGAAATATGCGAAAGAATGAGCCTGATGAGGGCAAATCCTAGAGCTAACCCAGACCTAACATGCGTTATCCTCAAAAAAAAAAATCGCAACCAGGTTTAATGGACTGTTTCAGTGTGGTACCACACTACTACGTGATCCAAACCAGAAAAAACCCAGGATCCGTTCAACAAGCATGTGAAGAATGCGAAAGTATGAGTCTGATGAGGTCAAATTCCAGACCTATCCCAGACTTAACTTGCGTTATCCTCTAAAATATTGATCGAAACCGGGTTTAATCGACTGTTTCAGCGTGGTACCACATTACTACGTGATCCAAACCAGAAAAAGCCCAGCATCTAGCCATCAAGTATGAGAAATATGCGAAAGAATGAGCCTGATGAGAGCAAATCCCAGACCTAACCTAGACCTAACATGTATTATTCTCAAAAATATTGATCGAAACCTGGTTTAATGGACTGTTTCAGTGTGGTACCACACTACTACGTGATGCAAACCAGAAAAAACCCAGGATCTGTTCAACAAGTATGTGAAAAACGCGAAAGTATGAGTCTGATGAGATCAAATCCCAGACCTATCCCAGACTTAACTTGCGTTATCCTCTAAAATATTGATCGAAACCAGGTTTAATCGACTGTTTCAGCGTGGTACCACATTACTACGTGATACAATCCAGGAACAGCCCAGGATCTAGCCATGAAGTATGAGAAATATGCGAAAGTATGAGCCAGATGAGGGCAAATCCTAGACCTAACCCAGACCTAACATGCGTTATCCTCTAAAATATTTATCAAGACCAGGTTTAATTGAATGTTTCAGTGTGGTACCACATTACTATGTGATCCAAACCAGAAAATAACCCAGGATCTGTTCAACGAGTATGTGAAGGGTGCGAAAGTATGAGTCTGACGAGGTCAAATCCCAGACCTATCCCAGACCTAACTTGCGTTATCCTCTAAAATATTGATCGAAACCTGGTTTAATGGACTGTTTCAGAGTGGCACCACTTTACTACGTGATCCAAAGCTGGAAAAACCCTCGATCAGGCCAACATGTATGTTAAAACTGCGAAAGTATGACCCTGATGAGGGCAAATCCCAGGCCTAACCTACACCTAATATGCGTTGTCCTCTAAAATATTGATGGAAACCAGGTTTAATTGACTGTTTCAGTGTTGTTCTTCATTACTACGTTATGCAATCCAGAAAAAGCCCAGGATCTAGCCATCAAGTATGAGAAATATGCGAAACAATGAGCCTGAAAAGAGCAAATACCAGACCTAACCTAGACCTAACATGAATTAGTCTCTAAAATACTGATCGAAACCAGGTTTAATTGACTGTCTCAGTGTGGTCCCACATTACTACGTGATCCAAACCAGAAAAAACCCAGGATCCGTTCAACAAGCATGTGAAGAATGCGAAAGTATGAGTCTGATGAGTGAAAATCCCAGGCCTAACCTAGACCTAACATGCGTTACCCTCAAAAATATTGATCGAAACCTGGTTTAATCGACTGTTTCAGTGTGGTACCACATTACTATGTGATCAAAACCAGAAACAGCCCAGGATCTAGCCATGAAGTATGAGAAATATGCGAAAGTATGAGCCTGATGAGGGCAAATCCTAGACCTAACCCAAACCTAACATGCGTTATCCTCTAAAATATTTATCAAGCCCAGGTTTAATTGAATGTTTCAGTGTGGTACCGCATTACTACGTGATGTAATCCAGAAAAAGCCCAGGATCTAGCCATGAAGTTTGAGAAATATGCGAAAGAATGAGCCTGATGAGGGCAAATCCTAGAGCTAACCCAGACCTAACATGCGTTATCCTCAAAAAAAAAAATCGCAACCAGGTTTAATGGACTGTTTCAGTGTGGTACCACACTACTACGTGATCCAAACCAGAAAAAACCCAGGATCCGTTCAACAAGCATGTGAAGAATGCGAAAGTATGAGTCTGATGAGGTCAAATTCCAGACCTATCCCAGACTTAACTTGCGTTATCCTCTAAAATATTGATCGAAACCGGGTTTAATCGACTGTTTCAGCGTGGTACCACATTACTACGTGATCCAAACCAGAAAAAGCCCAGCATCTAGCCATCAAGTATGAGAAATATGCGAAAGAATGAGCCTGATGAGAGCAAATCCCAGACCTAACCTAGACCTAACATGTATTATTCTCAAAAATATTGATCGAAACCTGGTTTAATTGACTGTTTCAGTGTGGTCCCACATTACTACGTGATCCAAACCAGAAAAAACCCAGGATCTGTTCAACGAGTATGTGAAGTGTGCGAAAATATGAGTCTGATGAGTGAAATTCCCAGACCTAACCTAGACCTAACATGCATTATCCTCTAAAATATTGATCCAAACCAGGTTTAATGGACTGTTTCAGTGTGGTACCACACTACTACGTGATCCAAACCAGAAAAAACCCAGGATCTGTTCAAAAAGTATGTGAAAAACGCGAAAGTATGAGCCTGATGAGGGCAAATCCAAGACCTATCCCAGACCTAACTTGCGTTGTCCTCTAAGAGTTTGATGGAAACCAGGTTTAATTGACTGTTTCAGTGTGGTACCACATTACTACGTGATCTAATCCAGAAATAGCCCAGGATCTAGCCATGAAGCATGAGAAATATGCGGAAGTATGAACCTGACAAGGGCAAATCCTAGACCTAACCCAGACCTAACATGCGGTATCCTCTAAAATATTTATCAAGACCAGGTTTAATTGATTGTTTCAGTGTAGTTCCACATTACTACGTGATCCAAACCAGAAAAAACCCAGGATCTGATCAACGAGTATGTGAAGTGTGCGAAAGTATGAGTCTGATGAGGGCAAATCGCCGACCTATCCCAAACCTAACATGCGTTATCCTCTAAAATATTTATCAAGACCAGGTTTAATTGATTGTTTCAGTGTGGTCCCACATTACTACGTGATCCAAACCAGAAAAAACCCATGATCCGTTCAACAAGTATGTGAAGAATGCGAAAGTATGAGTCTGATGAGTGAAAATCCCAGACCTAACCAAGACCTAATATGCGTTATCCTCAAAAATATTGATCGAAACCTGGTTTAATCGACTGTTTCAGTGTGGTACCACATTACTATGTGATCCAAACCAGAAAATAACCCAGGATCTGTTCAACGAGTATGTGAAGTGTGCGAAAGTATGAGTCTGATGAGGGCAAATCCCAGACCTATCCCAGACCTAACATGCGTTATCCTCTAAAATATTTATCAAGACCAGGTTTAATTGATTGTTTCAGTGTGGTCCCACACTACTACGTGATCCAAACCAGAAAAAACCCAGGATCTGTTCAACAAGTATGTGAAAAACGCGGAACGTTTGAGCCTGATGAGGGCAAATCCCAGACCTATCCCAGACTTAACTTGCGTTATCCTCTAAAATATTGATCGAAACCAGGTTTAATCGACTGTTTCAGCGTGGTACCACATTACTACGTGATACAATCCAGGAACAGCCCAGGATCTAGCCATGAAGTATGAGAAATATGCGAAAGTATGAGCATGATGAGGGCAAATCCTAGACCTAACCCAGACCTAACATGCGTTATCCTCTAAAATATTTATCAAGACCAGGTTTAATTGATTGTTTCAGTGTGGTCCCACATTACTACGTGTTCCATGCCAGAAAATACCCAGGATCTGTTCAACATGTATGAGAAATATGCGGAAGAATGAGCCTGATGGGAGCAAATCCCAGACCTAACCTAGACATAACATGAATTATTCTCTAAAATATTGATCGAAACCAGGTTTACTTGACTGTTTCAGTGTGGTCCCACATTACTACGTGATCCACACCAGAAAAAACCTAGGATCTGTTCAACAAGTATGTGAAAAACGCGAAACTGTGAGCCTGATGAGGGCAAATCTTAGACCTAACCTTGACCTAACATGCGTTATCCTCTAAGATATTTATCCAGACCAGGTTTCATTGAATGTTTCAGTGTGGTACCACTTTACTACGTGATCCAATCCAGAAATAGCCCAGGAGCTAGCCATGAAGTATGAGAAATATGCGAAAGTATGAGCCTGATGAGGGCAAATCCTAGACCTAACCCAGACCTAACATGCGTTATTCTCTAAAATATTTATCAAGACCAGGTTTAATTGAATGTTTCAGTGCGGTACCACATTACTACGTCATCCAAACCAGAAAAAACCCAGGATCCGTTCAACAAGTATGCGAAGAATGCGAAAGTATGAGTCTGATCAGTGAAAATCTCAGGCCTTACCTAGACCTAACTTGCGTTGTCTTCTAAAATATTCATGGAAACCTGGTTTCATTGACTGTTTCAGTGTGGTACTACATTACTACGTGATGCAATCTAGAAAAAGCCCAGGATCTAGCCATCAAGTGTGAGAAATATGCGAAAGAATGAGCCTGATGACAGCAAATCCTAGACCTATCCCAGACCTAACTTCCGTTATCCTCTAAAATATTGATCGAAAACAGGTTTAATTGACTGTTTCAGTGTTGCACTTCATTACTACGTGATGCAATCCAGAAAAAGCCCAGGATCTAGCCATCAAGTATGAGAAATATGCGAAAGAATGAGCCTGATGAGGGCAAATCCTAGACCTATGCCAGACCTAACATGCGTTATCCTCTAAAATATTGAGCGAAACCAGGTTTAATGGACTGTTTCAGTGTGGTATCACTTTACTACGTGATCCAATCCCGAAATAGCCCAGGATCTGTTCAACAAGTATGTGAAAAACGCGAAACTGCGAGCCTGATGAGGGCAAATCTTAGACCTAACCTTGACCTAACATGCGTTATCCCCTAGGATATTTATCCAGACCAGGTTTCATTGAATGTTTCAGTGTGGTACCACTTTACTACGTGATCCAATTCAGAAATAGCCCAGGAGCTAGCCATGAAGTATGAGAAATATGCGAAAGTAAGAGCCTGATGAGGGCAAATCCTAGACCTATGCCAGACCTAACTTCCGTTATCCTCTAAAATATTGATCGAAACCAGGTTTAATTGACTGTTTCAGCGTGGTACCACATTACTACGTGATACAATCCAGAAACAGCCCAGGATCTAGCCATGAAGTATGAGAAATATGCCAAAGTAAGAGCCTGATGAGGGCAAATCCTAGACCTATCCCAGACCTAACTTCCGTTATCCTCTAAAATATTGATCGAAAACAGGTTTAATTGACTGTTTCAGTGTTGCACTTCATTACTACGTGATGCAATCCAGAAAAAGCCCAGGATCTAGCCATCAAGTATGAGAAATATGCGAAAGAATGAGCCTGATGAGAGCAAATCCCAGACCTAACCTAGACCTAACATGAATTATTCTCTAAAATATTGATCGAAACCTGGTTTAATCGACTGTTTCAGTGTGGTACCACATTACTATGTGATCCAATCCAGAAATAGCCCAGGATCTAGCCATGAAGTATGAGAAATATGCGAAAATATGAGCCTGATGAGAGCAAATCCCAGACCTAACCTAGACCTAACATGAATTATTATGTAATCCAGAAAAAGCCCAGGATCTAGCCATCAAGTATGAGAAATATGCGAAAGAATGAGCCTGATGAGAGCAAATCCCTGACCTAACCTAGACCTAACATGAATTATTCTCTAAAATATTGATCAAAAGTAGGTTTAATTGACTGTTTCAGTGTGGTACCACATTACTACGTGATCCAATCCAGAAATAGCCCAGGATCTAGCCATGAAGTATGAGAAATATGCGAAAGTATGAGCCTGACGAGAGCAAATCCTAGACCTAACCCAGACCTAAGATGGGTTATCCTCTAAAATATTTATCAAGCCCAGGTTTAATTGAATGTTTCAGTGTGGTACCGCATTACTACGTGATGTAATCCAGAAAAAGCCCAGGATCTAGCCATGAAGTTTGAGAAATATGCGAAAGAATGAGCCTGATGAGGGCAAATCCTAGAGCTAACCCAGACCTAGCATGCGTTATCCGCAAAAAAAAAAATCGCAACCAGGTTTAATGGACTGTTTCAGTGTGGTACCACACTACTACGTGATCCAAACCAGAAAAAACCCAGGATCTGTTCAACAAGTATGTGAAAAACGCGAAAGTATGAGTCTGATGAGGTCAAATTCCAGACCTATCCCAGACTTAACTTGCGTTATCCTCTAAAATATTGATCGAAACCGGGTCTAATCGACTGTTTCAGCGTGGTACCACATTACTACGTGATCCAAACCAGAAAAAGCCCAGCATCTAGCCATCAAGTATGAGAAATATGCGAAAGAATGAGCCTGATGAGAGCAAATCCCAGACCTAACCTAGACCTAACATGTATTATTCTCAAAAATATTGATCGAAACCTGGTTTAATTGACTGTTTCAGTGTGGTCCCACATTACTACGTGATCCAAACCAGAAAAAACCCAGGATCCGTACAACAAGTATGCGAAGAATGCGAAAGTATGAGCCTGATGAGTGAAAATCCCAGGCCTAACCTAGACCTAACATGCGTTATCCTCAAAAATATTGATCGAAACCTGGTATAATCGACAGTTTCAGTGTGGTACCACATTACTATGTGATCCAAACCCGAAAATAACCTAGGATCTGTTCAACGATTATGTGAAGTGTGCGAAAGTATGAGTCTGATGAGTGAAATTCCCAGACCTAACCTAGACCTAACATGCGTTATCCTCTAAAATATTGATCCAAACCAGGTTTAATGGACTGTTTCAGTGTGGTACCACACTACTACGTGATCCAAACCAGAAAAAACCCAGGATCTGTTCAAAAAGTATGTGAAAAACGCGAAAGTATGAGCCTGATGAGGGCAAATCCAAGACCTATCCCAGACCTAACTTGCGTTGTCCTCTAAGAGTTTGATGGAAACCAGGTTTAATTGACTGTTTCAGTGTGGTACCACATTACTACGTGATCTAATCCAGAAATAGCCCAGGATCTAGCCATGAAGCATGAGAAATATGCGGAAGTATGAACCTGACAAGGGCAAATCCTAGACCTAACCCAGACCTAACATGCGTTATCCTCTAAAATATTTATCAAGACCAGGTTTAATTGATTGTTTCAGTGTAGTTCCACATTACTACGTGATCCAAACCAGAAAAAACCCAGGACCTGATCAACGAGTATGTGAAGTGTGCGAAAGTATGAGTCTGATGAGGGCAAATCCCCGACCTATCCAAGACCTAACATGCGTTATCCTCTAAAATATTTATCAAGACCAGGTTTACTTGATTGTTTCAGTGTGGTCCCACATTACTACGTGATCCAAACCAGAAAAAACCCATGATCCGTTCAACAAGTATGTGAAGAATGCGAAAGTATGAGTCTGATGAGTGAAAATCCCAGACCTAACCAAGACCTAACATGCGTTATCCTCAAAAATATTGATCGAAACCTGGTTTAATCGACTGTTTCAGTGTGGTACCACATTACTATGTGATCCAAACCAGAAAATAACCCAGGATCTGTTCAACGAGTATGTGAAGTGTGCGAAAGTATGAGTCTGATGAGGGCAAATCCCAGACCTATCCCAGACCTAACATGCGTTATCCTCTAAAATATTTATCAACACCAGGTTTAATTGATTGTTTCAGTGTGGTCCCACACTACTACGTGATCCAAACCAGAAAAAACCCAGGATCTGTTCAACAAGTATGTGAAAAACGCGGAACGTTTGAGCCTGATGAGGGCAAATCCCAGACCTATCCCAGACCTAACTTGCGTTGTCCTCTAAGATATTGATGGAAACCAGGTTTAATTGACTGTTTCAGTGTTGTACTTCATTACTACGTGATGCAATCCAGAAAAAGCCCAATATCTAGCCATCAAGTATGAGAAATATGCGAAATAATGAGCCTGATGAGAGCAAGTCCCAGACCTAACCTAGACCTAACATGAATTATTCTCTAAAATATTGATCAAAGCCAGGTTTAATTGACTGTTTCAGTGTGGTACCACACTACTACGTGATCCAAACCAGAAAAAACCCCGGATCTGTTCAAAAAGTATGTGAAAAACGCGAAAGTATGAGTCTGATGAGATCAAATCCCAGACCTATCCCAGACTTAACTTGCGTTATCCTCTAAAATATTGATCGAAACCAGGTTTACTTGACTGTTTCAGTGTGGTCCCACATTACTACGTGATCCAAACCAGAAAAAACCTAGGATCTGTTCAACAAGTATGTGAAAAACGCGAAACTGTGAGCCTGATGAGGGCAAATCTTAGACCTAACCTTGACCTAACATGCGTTATCCTCTAAGATATTTATCCAGACCAGGTTTCATTGAATGTTTCAGTGTGGTACCACTTTACTACGTGATCCAATCCAGAAATAGCCCAGGAGCTAGCCATGAAGTATGACAAATATGCGAAAGTATGAGCCTGATGAGGGCAAATCCTAGACCTAACCCAGACCTAACATGCGTTATTCTCTAAAATATTTATCAAGACCAGGTTTAATTGAATGTTTCAGTGCGGTACCACATTACTACGTCATCCAAACCAGAAAAAACCCAGGATCTGTTCAACAAGTATGTGAAAAACGCGGAACGTTTGAGCCTGATGAGGGCAAATCCCAGACCTATCCCAGACCTAACTTGCGTTGTCCTCTAAGATATTGATGGAAACCAGGTTTAATTGACTGTTTCAGTGTTGTACTTCATTACTACGTGATGCAATCCAGAAAAAGCCCAATATCTAGCCATCAAGTATGAGAAATATGCGAAATAATGAGCCTGATGAGAGCAAGTCCCAGACCTAACCCAGACCTAACATGAATTATTCTCTAAAATATTGATCGAAACCAGGTTTCATTGACTGTTTCAGTGTGGTACTACATTACTACGTGATGCAATCTAGAAAAAGCCCAGGATCTAGCCATCAAGTGTGAGAAATATGCGAAAGAATGAGCCTGATGACAGCAAATCCCAGACCTAACCTAGACCTAACATGCGTTATCCTCTAAAATATTGAGCGAAACCAGGTTTAATGGACTGTTTCAGTGTGGTACCACTTTACTACGTGATCCAATCCCGAAATAGCCCAGGAGCTAGCCATGAAGTATGAGAAATATGCGAAAGTAAGAGCCTGATGAGGGCAAATCCTAGACCTATCCCAGACCTAACTTCCGTTATCCTCTAAAATATTGATCGAAACCAGGTTTAATTGACTGTTTCAGCGTGGTACCACATTACTACGTGATACAATCCAGAAACAGCACAGGATCTAGCCATGAAGTATGAGAAATATGCGAAAGTAAGAGCCTGATGAGGGCAAATCCTAGACCTATCCCAGACCTAACTTCCGTTATCCTCTAAAATATTGATCGAAAACAGGTTTAATTGACTGTTTCAGTGTTGCACTTCATTACTAAGTGATGCAATCCAGAAACAGCCCAGGATCAAGCCATCAAGTATGAGAAATATGCGAAAGAATGAGCCTGATGAGGGCAAATCCTAGACCTAACCCAGACCTAACATGAATTATTCTCTAAAATATTGATCGAAACCAGGTTTAATTGATTGTTTCAGTGTAGTTCCACATTACTACGTGATCCAAACCAGAAAAAACCCAGGATCTGATCAACGAGTATGTGAAGTGTGCGAAAGTATGAGTCTGATGAGGGCAAATCCCCGACCTATCCCAGACCTAACATGCGTTATCCTCTAAAATATTTATCAAGACCAGGTTTAATTGATTGTTTCAGTGTGGTCCCACATTACTACGTGATCCAAACCAGAAAACACCCATGATCCGTTCAACAAGTATGTGAAGAATGCGAAAGTATGAGTCTGATGAGTGAAAATCCCAGACCTAACCAAGACCTAACATGCGTTATCCTCAAAAATATTGATCGAAACCTGGTTTAATCGACTGTTTCAGTGTGGTACCACATTACTATGTGATCCAAACCAGAAAATAACCCAGGATCTGTTCAACGAGTATGTGAAGTGTGCGAAAGTATGAGTCTGATGAGGGCAAATCCCAGACCTATCCCAGACCTAACATGCGTTATCCTCTAAAATATTTATCAAGACCAGGTTTAATTGATTGTTTCAGTGTGGTCCCACACTACTACGTGATCCAAACCAGAAAAAACCCAGGATCTGTTCAACAAGTATGTGAAAAACGCGGAACGTTTGAGCCTGATGAGGGCAAATCCCAGACCTATCCCAGACCTAACTTGCGTTGTCCTCTAAGATATTGATGGAAACCAGGTTTAATTGACTGTTTCAGTGTTGTACTTCATTACTACGTGATGCAATCCAGAAAAAGCCCAATATCTAGCCATCAAGTATGAGAAATATGCGAAATAATGAGCCTGATGAGAGCAAGTCCCAGACCTAACCTAGACCTAACATGAATTATTCTCTAAAATATTGATCAAAACCAGGTTTAATTGACTGTTTCAGTGTGGTACCACACTACTACGTGATCCAAACCAGAAAAAACCCCGGATCTGTTCAAAAAGTATGTGAAAAACGCGAAAGTATGAGTCTGATGAGATCAAATCCCAGACCTATCCCAGACTTAACTTGCGTTATCCTCTAAAATATTGATCGAAACCAGGTTTAATCGACTGTTTCAGCGTGGTACCACATTACTACGTGATACAATCCAGGAACAGCCCAGGATCTAGCCATGAAGTATGAGAAATATGCGAAAGTATGAGCCTGATGAGGGCAAATCCTAGACCTAACCCAGACCTAACATGCGTTATCCTCTAAAATATTTATCAAGACCAGGTTTAATTGATTGTTTCAGTGTGGTCCCACATTACTACGTGTTCCATGCCAGAAAATACCCAGGATCTGTTCAACATGTATGAGAAATATGCGGAAGAATGAGCCTGATGGGAGCAAATCCCAGACCTAACCTAGACATAACATGAATTATTCTCTAAAATATTGATCGAAACCAGGTTTACTTGACTGTTTCAGTGTGTTCCCACATTACTACGTGATCCAAACCAGAAAAAACCTAGGATCTGTTCAACAAGTATGTGAAAAACGCGAAACTGTGAGCCTGATGAGGGCAAATCTTAGACCTAACCTTGACCTAACATGCGTTATCCTCTAAGATATTTATCCAGACCAGGTTTCATTGAATGTTTCAGTGTGGTACCACTTTACTACGTGATCCAATCCAGAAATAGCCCAGGAGCTAGCCATGAAGTATGAGAAATATGCGAAAGTATCAGCCTGATGAGGGCAAATCCTAGACCTAACCCAGACCTAACATGCGTTATTCTCTAAAATATTTATCAAGACCAGGTTTAATTGAATGTTTCAGTGCGGTACCACATTACTACGTCATCCAAAGCAGAAAAAACCCAGGATCTGTTCAACAAGTATGTGAAAAACGCGGAACGTTTGAGCCTGATGAGGGCAAATCCCAGACCTATCCCAGACCTAACTTGCGTTGTCCTCTAAGATATTGATGGAAACCAGGTTTAATTGACTGTTTCAGTGTTGTACTTCATTACTACGTGATGCAATCCAGAAAAAGCCCAATATCTAGCCATCAAGTATGAGAAATATGCGAAATAATGAGCCTGATGAGAGCAAGTCCCAGACCTAACCCAGACCTAACATGAATTATTCTCTAAAATATTGATCGAAACCAGGTTTCATTGACTGTTTCAGTGTGGTACTACATTACTACGTGATGCAATCTAGAAAAAGCCCAGGATCTAGCCATCAAGTGTGAGAAATATGCGAAAGAATGAGCCTGATGACAGCAAATCCCAGACCTAACCTAGACCTAACATGCGTTATCCTCTAAAATATTGAGCGAAACCAGGTTTAATGGACTGTTTCAGTGTGGTACCACTTTACTACGTGATCCAATCCCGAAATAGCCCAGGAGCTAGCCATGAAGTATGAGAAATATGCGAAAGTAAGAGCCTGATGAGGGCAAGTCCTAGACCTATCCCAGACCTAACTTCCGTTATCCTCTAAAATATTGATCGAAACCAGGTTTAATTGACTGTTTCAGCGTGGTACCACATTACTACGTGATACAATCCAGAAACAGCACAGGATCTAGCCATGAAGTATGAGAAATATGCGAAAGTAAGAGCCTGATGAGGGCAAATCCTAGACCTGTCCCAGACCTAACTTCCGTTATCCTCTAAAATATTGATCGAAAACAGGTTTAATTGACTGTTTCAGTGTTGCACTTCATTACTAAGTGATGCAATCCAGAAACAGCCCAGGATCAAGCCATCAAGTATGAGAAATATGCGAAAGAATGAGCCTGATGAGGGCAAATCCTAGACCTAACCCAGACCTAACATGAATTATTCTCTAAAATATTGATCGAAACCAGGTTTAATTGACTGTTTCAGTGTTGTACTTTATTACTACGTGATGCAATCCAGAAAAAGCCCAGGATCTAGCCATCAAGTATGAGAAATATGCGAAAGAATGAGCCTGATGAGAGCAAATCCCAGACCTAACCTAGACCTAACATGAATTATTCTCTAAAATATTGATCGAAACCAGGTTTAATTGACTGTTTCAGTGTTGTACTTCATTACTACGTGATGCAATCCAGAAAAAGTCCAGGATCTAGCCATCAAGTATGAGAAATATGCGAAAGAATGAACCTGATTAGAGCAAATCCTTGACCTAACCTAGACCTAACATGAATTATTCTCTAAAATATTGATCGAAACCTGGTTTAATCGACTGTTTCAGTGTGGTACCACATTACTATGTGATCCAATCCAGAAATAGCCCAGGATCTAGCCATGAAGTATGAGAAATATGCGAAAATATGAGCCTGATGAGAGCAAATCCCAGACCTAACCTAGACCTAACATGAATTATTATGTAATCCAGAAAAAGCCCAGGATCTAGCCATCAAGTATGAGAAATATGCGAAAGAATGAGCCTGATGAGAGCAAATCCCTGACCTAACCTAGACCTAACATGAATTATTCTCTAAAATATTGATCAAAAGTAGGTTTAATTGACTGTTTCAGTGTGGTACCACATTACTACGTGATCCAATCCAGAAAAAAACCCAGGATCTGATCAACGATTATGTCAAGTGTGCGAAAGTATGAGTCTGATGAGGGCAAATCCCAGACCTATCCCAGACCTAACTTGCGATATCCTCTAAAATATTGATCGAAACCAGGTTTAGTTGACTGTTTCAGTGTTGTACTTCATTACTACGTGATGCAATCCAGAAAAAGTCCAGGATCTAGCCATCACGTATGAGAAATATGCGAAAGAATGAACCTGATGAGAGCAAATCCTTGACCTAACCTAGACCTAACATGAATTATTCTCTAAAATATTGATCGAAACCTGGTTTAATCGACTGTTTCAGTGTGGTACCACATTACTATGTGATCCAAACCAGAAAATAACCCAGGATCTGTACAAGGAGTATGTGAAGTGTGCGAAATTATGAGTCTGATGAGGTCAAATCCCTGACCTATCCCAGACCTAACTTGCGTTATCCTCTAAAATATTTATCAAGACCAGGTTTAAATGATTGTTTCAGTGTGGGCCCACATTACTACGTGATCCAAACCAGAAAAAACCCAGGATCCGTTCAACAAGTATGTGAAGAATGCGAAAGTATGAGTCTGATGAGTGAAAATCCCAGACCTAACCTAGACCTAACATGCGTTATCCTCTAAAATATTGATCCTAACCAGGTTTGATGGACTGTTTCAGTGTGGTACCACACTACTACGTGATCGAAATCAGAAAAAACCCAGGATCTGTTCAACAAGTATGTGAAAAACGCAAAAGTATGAGTCTGATGAGTGAAAATCCCAGGGCTAACCTAGACCTAACATGCCTTCTCCTCTAAAATATTGATCGAAACCAGGTTTAATCGACTGTTTCAGTGTGGTACCACATTACTACGTGATCCAAACCAGAAAAAACCCAGGATCCGTTCAACAAGTATGTGAAGAATGCGAAAGTATGAGTCTGATGAGTGAAAATCCCAGACCTATCCTAGACCTAACATGCGTTACCCTCTAAAATATTGATCCAAACCAGGTTTAATGGACTGTTTCAGTGTGGTACCACACTACTACGTGATCCAAACCAGAAAAAACCCAGGATCTGTTCAACAAGTATGTGAAAAACGCAATAGTATGAGTCTGATGAGTGAAAATCCCAGGGCTAACCTAGACCTAACATGCGTTATCCTCTAAAATATTGATCCAAACCAGGTTTAATGGACTGTTTCAGTGTGGTACCATACTACTACGTGATCCAAACCAGAAAAAACCCAGGATCTGTTCAACATGTATGTGAAAAACGCGAAAGTATGAGCCTGATGAGGGCAAATCCCAGACCTATCCGAGACCTGATGTGCGTTGTCCTCTAAGATATTGATGGAAACCAGGTTTAATTGACTGTTTCTGTGTTGTACTTCATTACTACGTGATACCATCCAGAAAAAGCCCAGCATCTAGCCATCAAGTATGAGAAATATGCGAAAGAATGAGCCTGATGAGAGCAAATCCCAGACCTAACCTAGACCTAACATGCGTTATCCTCTAAAATATTGATCCAAACCAGGTTTAATGGACTGTTTCAGTGTGGTACCATACTACTACGTGATCCACACCAGAAAAAACCCAGGATCTGTTCAACATGTATGTGAAAAACGCGAAAGTAGGAGCCTGATGAGGGCAAATCCCAGACCTATCCCAGACCTGACTTGCGTTGTCCTCTAAGATATTGATGGAAACCAGGTTTAATTGACTGTTTCTGTGTTGTACTTCATTACTACGTGATACCATCCAGAAAAAGCCCAGCATCTAGCCATCAAGTATGAGAAATATGCGAAAGAATGAGCCTGATGAGAGCAAATCCCAGACCTAACCTAGACCTAACATGTATTATTCTCAAAAATATTGATCGAAACCAGGTTTAATTGACTGTTTCAGTGTGGTCCCACATTACTACGTGATCCAAACCAGAAAAAACCCAGGATCCGTACAACAAGTATGTGAAGAATGCGAAAGTATGAGTCTGATGAGTGAAAATCCCAGACCTAACCTAGACCTAACATGCGTTACCCTCTAAAATATTGATCCAAACCAGGTTTAATGGACTGTTTCAGTGTGGTACCACACTACTACGTGATCCAAACCAGAAAAAACCCAGGATCTGTTCAACAAGTATGTGAAAAACGCAATAGTATGAGTCTGATGAGTGAAAATCCCAGGGCTAACCTAGACCTAACATGCGTTATCCTCTAAAATATTGATCCAAACCAGGTTTAATGGACTGTTTCAGTGTGGTACCACACTACTACGTGATCCAAACCAGAAAAAACCCAGGATCTGTTCAACATGTATGTGAAAAACGCGAAAGTATGAGCCTGATGAGGGCAAATCCCAGACCTATCCCAGACCTAACTTGCGTTGTCCTCTAAGATATTGATGGAAACCAGGTTTAATTGACTGTTTCTGTGTTGTACTTCATTACTACGTGATGCAATCCAGGAAAAGCCCAGCATCTAGCCATCAAGTATGAGAAATATGCGAAAGAATGAGCCTGATGAGAGCAAATCCCAGACCTAACCTAGACCTAACATGTATTATTCTCAAAAATATTGATCGAAACCTGGTTTAATTGACTGTTTCAGTGTGGTCCCACATTACTACGTGATCCAAACCAGAAAAAACCCAGGATCCGTACAACAAGTATGCGAAGAATGCGAAAGTATGAGTCTGATGAGTGAAAATCCCAGGCCTAATCTAGACCTAACATGCGTTATCTTCAAAAATATTGACCGAAACCTGGTTTAATCGACTGTTTCAGTGTGGTACCATATTACTATGTGATCCAAACCAGAAAATAACCCAGGATCTGATCAACGAGTATGTGAAGGGTGCGAAAGTATGAGTCTGACGAGGTCAAATCCCAGACCTATTCCAGACCTAACATGCGTTATCCTCTAAAATATTGATCGAAACCAGGTTTAATCGACTGTTTCAGTGTGGTACCACATTACTACGTGATCCAAACCGGAAAAAACCCAGGATCTGTTCAACAAGTATGTGAAAAACGCGAAAGTATGAGCCTGATTAGGGCGAATCCCAGATCTATCCCAGACCTAACTTGCGTTGTCCTCTAAAATATTGATGGAAACCAGGTTTAATTGACTGTTTCAGTGTTGTACTTCATTACTACGTTATGCAATCCAGAAAAAGCCCAGGATCTGTTCAACAAGTATGTGAAAAACGCAAAAGTATGAGTCTGATGAGTGAAAATCCCAGGGCTAACCTAGACCTAACATGCGTTATCCTCTAAAATATTGATCCAAACCAGGTTTAATGGACTGTTTCAGTGTGGTACCACACTACTACGTGATCCAAACCAGAAAAAACCCAGGATCTGTTCAACATGTATGTGAAAAACGCGAAAGTATGAGCCTGATGAGGGCAAATCCCAGACCTATCCCAGACCTAACTTGCGTTGTCCTCTAAGATATTGATGGAAACCAGGTTTAATTGACTGTTTCTGTGTTGTACTTCATTACTACGTGATGCAATCCAGAAAAAGCCCAGCATCTAGCCATCAAGTATGAGAAATATGCGAAAGAATGAGCCTGATGAGAGCAAATCCCAGACCTAACCTAGACCTAACATGTATTATTCTCAAAAATATTGATCGAAACCTGGTTTAATTGACTGTTTCAGTGTGGTCCCACATTACTACGTGATCCAAACCAGAAAAAACCCAGGATCCGTACAACAAGTATGCGAAGAATGCGAAAGTATGAGCCTGATGAGTGAAAATCCCAGGCCTAACCTAGACCTAACATGCGTTATCCTCAAAAATATTGATCGAAACCTGGTATAATCGACTGTTTCAGTGTAGTACCACATTACTATGTGATCCAAACCAGAAAATAACCCAGGATCTGTTCAACGAGTATGTGAAGAATGCGAAAGTATGAGTCTGATGAGTGAAAATCCCAGGCCTAATCTAGACCTAACATGCGTTATCTTCAAAAATATTGACCGAAACCTGGTTTAATCGACTGTTTCAGTGTGGTACCATATTACTATGTGATCCAAACCAGAAAATAACCCAGGATCTGATCAACGAGTATGTGAAGGGTGCGAAAGTATGAGTCTGACGAGGTCAAATCCCAGACCTATTCCAGACCTAACATGCGTTATCCTCTAAAATATTGATCGAAACCAGGTTCAATCGACTGTTTCAGTGTGGTACCACATTACTACGTGATCCAAACCGGAAAAAACCCAGGATCTGTTCAACAAGTATGTGAAAAACGCGAAAGTATGAGCCTGATTAGGGCGAATCCCAGATCTATCCCAGACCTAACTTGCGTTGTCCTCTAAAATATTGATGGAAACCAGGTTTAATTGACTGTTTCAGTGTTGTACTTCATTACTACGTTATGCAATCCAGAAAAAGCCCAGGATCTAGCCATCAAGTATGAGAAATATGCGAAAGAATGATCCTGATAAGAGCAAATCCCAGACCTAACCTAGACCTAACATGAATTATTCTCTAAAATATTGATCGAAACCAGGTTTAATTGACTGTTTCAGTGTGGTCCCACATTACTACATGATCCAAACCAGAAAAAACCCAGGATCCGTTCAACAAGTATGTGAAGAATGCGAAAGTATGAGTCTGATGAGAGCAAATACTAGACCTAACCCAGACCTAACATGCGTTATCCTCTAAAATATTTATCAAGACCAGGTTTAATTGAATGTTTCAGTGTGGTACCACATTACTACGTGATGCAATCCAGAAAAAGCCCAGGATCTAGCCATGAAGTTTGAGAAATATGCGAAAGAATGAGCCTGATGAGGGCAAATCCTAGAGCTAACCCAGACCTAACATGCGTTATCCTCTAAAATATTGACCGCAACCAGGTTTAATGGACTGTTTCAGTGTGGTACCACACTACTACGTGATCCAAACCAGAAAAAACCCAGGATCTGTTCAACAAGTATGTGAAAAACGCGAAAGTATGAGTCTGATGAGGTCAAATCCCAGACCTATCCCAGACTTAACTTGCGTTATCCTCTAAAATATTTATCAAGACCAGGTTTAATTGAATGTTTCAGTGTGGTACCACATTACTACGTGAACCAAACCAGAAAAAACCCAGGATCCGCTCAACAAGTATGTTAAAACTGCGACAGTATGACCCTGATGAGGGCAAATCCCAGGCCTAACCTAGACCTAACATGCGTTGTCCTCTAAAATATTGATGGAAACCAGGTTTAATTGACTGTTTTAGTGTCGTACTTCATTCCTACGTGATGCAATCCAGAAAAAGCCGAGGATCTAGCCATGAAGTATGAGAAATATGCGAAAGTAAGAGCCTGATGAGGGCAAATCCTAGACCTATCCCAGACCTAACTTGCGTTATCCTCTAACATATTGATCGAAACCAGGTTTAATTGACTGTTTCAGCGTGGTACCACATTACTACGTGATGCAATCCAGAAAAAGCCCAGGATCTAGCCATCAAGTATGAGAAATATGCGAAAGAATGAGCCTGATGAGGGCAAATCCTAGAACTAAGCCAGACCTAACATGCGTTATCCTCTAAAATATTTATCCAGACCAGGTTCCATTGAATGTTTCAGTGTGGTACCACATTACTACGTGATACAATCCAGAAACAGCACAGGATCTAGCCATGAAGTATGAGAAATATGCGAAAGTATGAGCCCGATGAGGGCAAATCCTAGACCTAACCCAAACCTAACATGCCTTATCCCCTAAAATATTTATCAAGACCAGGTTTAATTGAATGTTTCAGTGTGGTACCACATTACTACGTGAACCAAACCAGAAAAAACCCAGGATCCGTTCAACAAGTATGTTAAAACTGCGACAGTATGACCCGGATGAGGGCAAATCCCAGGCCTAACCTAGACCTAACATGCGTTGTCCTCTAAAATATTGATGGAAACGAAGTTTAATTGACTGTTTCAGTGTTGTACTTCATTACTACGTGATGCAATCCAGAAAAAGCCGAGGATCTAGCCATGAAGTATGAGAAATATGCGAAAGTAAGAGCCTGATGAGGGCAAATCCTAGACCTATCCCAGACCTAACTTGCGTTATCCTCTAACATATTGATCGAAACCAGGTTTAATTGACTGTTTCAGCGTGGTACCACATTACTACGTGATGCAATCCAGAAAAAGCCCAGGATCTAGCCATCAAGTATGAGAAATATGCGAAAGAATGAGCCTGATGAGAGCAAATCCCTGCCCTAACCTAGACCTAACATGAATTATTCACTAAAATATTGATCAAAACCAGGTTTAATTGACTGTTTCAGTGTGGTGCCACATTACTACATGATCCAATCCAGAAATAGCCCAGGATCTAGCCATGAAGTATGAGAGATATGCGAAAGTATGAGCCTGATGAGGGCAAATCCTAGACCTAACCCAGACCTAACATGCGTTATTCTCTAAAATATTTATCAAGACAAGGTTTAATTGAATGTTTCAGTGTGGTACCACATTACTACGTGATCAAAACCAGAAAAAACCCAGGATCCGTTCAACAAGTATGTGAAGAATGCGAAAGTATGAGTCTGATCAGTGAAAATCTCAGGCCTTACCTAGACCTAACTTGCGTTGTCCTCTAAAATATTGATGGAAACTAGGTTGCATTGACTGTTTCAGTGTGGTACTACATTACTACGTGATGCAATCCAGAAAACGCCCAGGATCTAGCCATCAAGTATCAGAAATATGCGAAAGAATGAGCCTGATGAGGGCAAATCCTAGACCTAACCCAGACCTAACATGCGTTATCCTCTAAAATATTTATCCTGACCAGGTTTCATTGAATGTTTCAGTGTGGTACCACTTTACTACGTGATCCAATCCAGAAATAGCCCAGGATCTAGCCATGAAGTATGAGAAATATGCGAAAGTATGAGCCTGATGAGGGCAAATCCAAGACCTATCCCAGACCTAACTTGCGTTGTCGTCTAAGATATTGATGGAGACCAGGTTCAATTGACTATTTCAGTGTTGTACTTCATTACTACGTGATGCAATCCAGAAAAAGCCCAGGATCTAGTCATGAAGTATGAGAAATATACGAAAGTATGAGCCTGATGAGTGCAAATCCTAGACCTAACCCAGACCTAACATGCGTTATCCTCTGAAATATTTATCAAGACCAGGTTTAATTGAATGTTTCAGTGTGGTACTACATTACTACGTGATGCAATCCAGAAAAAGCCCAGGATCTGTTCAACAAGTATGTGAAAAACGCGAAAGTATGAGTCTGATGAGGTCAAATCCCAGACCTATCCCAGACTTAACTTGCGTTATCCTCTAAAATATTGATCGAAACCAGGTTTAGTCGACTGTTTCAGCGTGGTACCACATTACTACGTGATACAATCCAGAAACAGCCCAGGATCTAGCCATCAAGTTTGAGAAATATGCGAAAGTATGAGGCTAATGAGGGCAAATCCTAGACCTAACCCAAACCTAACATGCGTTATCCTCTAAAATATTTATCAAGACCAGGTTTAATTGAATGTTTCAGTGTGGTACCACATTACTACGTGAACCAAACCAGAAAAAACCCAGGATCCGTTCAACAAGTATGTTAAAACTGCGGCAGTATGACCCTGATGAGGGCAAATCCCAGGCCTAACCTAGACCTAACATGCGTTATCCTCAATAATATTGATCGAAACCAGGTTTAATCGACTGTTTCAGTGTGGTACCACATTACTACGTGATCCAAACCAGAAAATATCCCAGGATCTGTTCAACGAGTATGTGAAGTGTGCGAAAGTAAGAGTCTGATGAGGTCATATCCCAGACCTATCCCAGACCTAACTTGCGTTATCCTCTAAAATATTGATCGTAACCAGGTTTAGTCAACTGTTTCAGTGTGGTACCACATTACTACGTGATCCAAACCAGAAAAAACCCAGGTTCCGTTCAACAAGTATGTGAAGAATGCGAAAGTATGAGTCTGATGTGTGAAAATCCCAGACCTAACCTAGACCTAACATGCGTTATCCTCTAAAATATTGATCCAAACCACGTTTAATGGACTGTTTCAGTGTGGCACCACACTACTACGTGATCCAAACCAGAAAAAACCCAGGATCTGTCCAACAAGTATGTGCAGAACGCGAAAGTATGAGTCTGATGAGGGCAAATCCCACACCTAACCCAGACCTAACTTGCGTTGTCCTCTAAGATATTTATCCAGACCAGGTTTAATTGACTGTTTCAGTGTTGTACTTCATTACTACGTGATGCGATCCAGAAAAAGCCCAGGATCTAGCCATCAAGTATGAGAAATATGCGAAAGTATGAGCTTGATGAGGGCAAATCCTAGACCTAACCCAGACCTAACATGCGTTATCCTCTAAAATATTTATCAAGACCAGGTTTAATTGAATGTTTCAGTGTGGTAACACGTTACTACGTGACCCAAACTAGAAAAAACCCAGGATCTGTTCAACAAGTATGTGAAAAACGCGAAAGTATGAGCCTGATGAGGGCAAATCCCAGACCTAACCTTGACCTAACATGCGTTATCCTCTAAGATATTTATCCAGACCAGGTTTCATTGAATGTTTCAGTGTGGTACCACATTACTACGTGATCCAATCCAGAAATAGCCCAGGATCTAGCCATGAAGTATGAGAAATATGCGAAAGAATGAGCCTGACGAGGGCAAATCCTAGACCTAACCCAAACCTAACATGCGTTATCCTCTAAAATATTTATCAAGACCAGGTTTAATTGATTGTTTCATTGTGGTCCCACATTACTACGTGATCGAAACCAGGAAAAACCCAGGATCCGTTCAACAAGTATGTGAAGAATGCGAAAGTATGAGTCTGATGAGTGAAAATCCCAGACCTAACCTAGACCTAAGATGCATTATCCTCTAAAATATTTATCCAGACCAGGTTTCATTGAATGTTTCAGTGTGGTACCACTTTACTACGTGATCCAATCCAGAAATAGCCCAGGATCTAGCCATGAAGTATGAGAAATATGCGAAAGTAAGAGCCTGATGAGGGCAAATCCTAGACCTATCCCAGACCTAACTTGCGTTATCCTCCAAAATATTGATCGAAACCAGGTTTAATTGACTGTTTCAGCGTGGTACCGCATTACTACGTGATCCAATCCAGAAATAGCCCAGGATCTAGCCATGAAGTATGAGAAATATGCGAAAGTAAGAGCCTGATGAGGGCAAATCCTAGACCTATCCCAGACCTAACTTGCGTTATCCTCCAAAATATTGATCGAAACCAGGTTTAATTGACTGTTTCAGCGTGGTACCACATTACTACGTGATACAATCCAGAAACAGCCCAGGATCTAGCCATGAAGTATGAGAAATATGCGAAAGTATGAGCCTGATGAGGGCAAATCCTAGACCTAACCTAGACCTAACATGCGTTATCCTCCAAAATATTTATCAAGACCAGGTTTAATTGATTGTTTCAGTGTGGTCCCACATTACTACGTGATCCAAACCAGAAAAAACCCAGGATCTGTTCAACAAGTATGTGAAAAACGCGAAAGGATGAGTCTGATGAGGTCAAATTCCAGACCTATCCCAGACTTAGCTTGCGTTATCCTCTAAAATATTGATCGAAACCGGGTCTAATCGACTGTTTCAGCGTGGTACCACATTACTACGTGATCCAAACCAGAAAAAACCCAGGATCTGTTCAACAAGTATGTGAAAACGCGAAAGTATGAGCCTGATGAGGGCAAATTTCAGACCTATCCCAGACCTAACTTGCGTTGTCCTCTAAGATATTGATGGAAACCAGGTTTAAGTGACTGCTTCAGTGTTGTACCTCATTACTACGTGATGCGATCAAGAAAAAGCCCAGGATCTAGCCATCATGTATGAGACATATGCGAAAGAATAAGCCTGATGAGGGCAATTCCTAGACCTAACCCAGACCTAACATGCGTTATCCTCTAAAATATTTATCCAGACCAGGTTTCATTGAATGTTTCAGTGTGGTACCACTTTACTACGAGATCCAATCCAGAAATAGCCCAGGATCTAGCCATGAAGTATGAGAAATATGCGAAAGTATGAGCCTGATGAGGGCAAATCCTAGGCCTAACCCAGACCTAACATGCGTTATCTTCTAAAATATTTATCAAGACCCGGTTTAATTGAATGTTTCAGTGTTGTACTTCATTACTACGTGATGCGATCCAGAAAAAGCCCAGGATCTAGCCATCAAGTATGAGAAATATGCGAAAGTATGAGCCTGACGAGGGCAAATCCTAGACCTAACCCAAACCTAACATGCGTTATCCTCTAAAATATTTATCAAGATCAGGTTTAATTGATTGTTTCATTGTAGTCCCACATTACTACGTGATCCAAACCAGGAAAAACCCAGGATCTGTTCAACAAGTATGTGAAAAACGCGAAAGGATGAGTCTGATGAGGTCAAATTCCAGACCTATCCCAGACTTAGCTTGCGTTATCCTCTAACATATTGATCGAAACCAGGTTTAATTGACTGTTTCAGCGTGGTACCACATTACTACGTGATGCAATCCAGAAAAAGCCCAGGATCTAGCCATCAAGTATGAGAAATATGCGAAAGAATGAGCCTGATGAGGGCAAATCCTAGACCTAACCCAGACCTAACATGCGTTATCCTCTAAAATATTTATCCAGACCAGGTTTCATTGAATGTTTCAGTGTGGTACCACTTTACTACGTGATCCAATCCAGAAATAGCCCAGGACCTAGCTATGAAGTATGAGAAATATGCGAAAGTATGAGCCTGATGAGGGCAAATCCAAGTCCTATCCCAGACCTAACTTGCGTTGTCCTCTAAGATATTGATGGTGACCAGGTTCAATTGACTGTTTCAGCGTGGTACCACATTACTACGTGATGCAATCCAGAAAAAGCCCAGGATCTAGCTATGAAGTATGAGAAATATGCGAAAGTATGAGCCTGATGAGGGCAAATCCCAGACCTAACCCAAACCTAACATGCGTTATCCCCTAAAATATTTATCAAGACCAGGTTTAATTGAATGTTTCAGTGTGGTACCACATTACTACGTGAACCAAACCAGAAAAAACCCAGGATCCGTTCAACAAGTATGTTAAAACTGCGGCAGTATGACCCTGATGAGGGCAAATCCCAGGCCTAACCTAGACCTAACATGCGTTGTCCTCTAAAATATTGATGGAAACCAAGTTTAATTGACTGTTTCAGTGTTGTGCTTCATTACTACGTGATGCAATCCAGAAATAGCCAGGATCTAGCCATCAAGTATGAGAAATATGCGAAAGAATGAGCCTGATGAGAGCAAATCCCTGACCTAACCTAGACCTAACATGAATTATTCTCTAAAATATTGATCAAAACCAGGTTTAATTGACTGTTTCAGTGTGGTGCCACATTACTACATGATCCAATCCAGAAATAGCCCAGGATCTAGCCATGAAGTATGAGAGATATGCGAAAGTATGAGCCTGATGAGGGCAAATCCTAGACCTAACCCAGACCTAACATGCGTTATTCTCCAAAATATTTATCAAGACAAGGTTTAATTGAATGTTTCAGTGTGGTACCACATTACTACGTGATCAAAACCAGAAAAAACCCAGGATCCGTTCAACAAGTATGTGAAGAATGCGAAAGTATGAGTCTGATCAGTGAAAATCTCAGGCCTTACCTAGACCTAACTTGCGTTGTCCTCTAAAATATAGATGGAAACTAGGTTTCATTGACTGTTTCAGTGTGGTACTACATTACTACGTGATGCAATCCAGAAAACGCCCAGGATCTAGCCATCAAGTATCAGAAATTTGCGAAAGAATGAGCCTGATGAGGGCAAATCCTAGACCTAACCCAGACCAAACATGCGTTATCCTCTAAAATATTTATCCTGACCAGGTTTCATTGAATGTTTCAGTGTGGTACCACTTTACTACGTGATCCAATCCAGAAATAGCCCAGGATCTAGCCATGAAGTATGAGAAATATGCGAAAGTATGAGCCTGATGAGGGCAAATCCAAGACCTATCCCAGACCTAACTTGCGTTGTCCTCTAAGATATTGATGGAGACCAGGTTTAATGGACTGTTTCAGTGTGGTACCACACTACTACGTGATCCAAACCAGAAAAAACCCAGGATCTGTTCAACAAGTACGTGAAAAACGCGAAAGTATGAGTCTGATGAGGTCAAATCCCAGACCTATCCCAGACTTAACTTGCGTTATCCTCTAAAATATTGATCGAAACCAGGTTTAATCGACTGTTTCAGCGTGGCACCACATTACTACGTGATACAATCCAGAAACAGCCCAGGATCTAGCCATCAAGTTTGAGAAATATGCGAAAGTATGAGCCTAATGAGGGCAAATCCTAGACCTAACCCAAACCTAACATGCGTTATCCTCTAAAATATTTATCAAGACCAGATTTAATTGAATGTTTCAGTGTGGTACCACATTACTACGTGAACCAAACCAGAAAAAACCCAGGATCCGTTCAACAAGTATGTTAAAACTGCGGCAGTATGACCCTGATGAGGGCAAATCCCAGGCCTAACCTAGACCTAACATGCGTTATTCTCTAAAATATTTATCAAGACCTGGTTTAATTGAATGTTTCAGTGTGGTACCACATTACAACGCCATCCAAACCAGAAAAAACCCAGGATCCGTTCAACAAGTATGTGAAGAATGCGAAAGTATGAGTCTGATCAGTGAAAATCTCAGGCCGTACCTAGACCTAACTTGCGTTGTCCTCTAAAATATTGATGAAAACCAGGTTTCATTGACTGTTTCGGTGTGGTACTACATTATTACGTGATGCAATCCAGAAAAAGCCCAGGATCTAGCCAACAAGTATGAGAAATATGCGAAAGAATGAGCCTGATGAGAGCAAATCCCAGACCTAACCTAGACCTAACATGCGTTATCCTCAAAAATATTGATCCAAACCAGGTTTAATGGACTGTTTCAGTGTGGTACCACCTTACTACGTGATCCAAAGGAGAAAAAACCCTCGATCAGGTCAACATGTATGTTAAAACTGCGAAAGTATGACCCTGATGAGAGCAAATCCCAGGCCTAACCTAGACCTGACATGCGTTGTCCTCTAAAATATTGATGGAAACCAGGTTTCATTGACTGTTTCAGTGTGGTACTACATTACTACGTGATACAATCCAGAAATAGCCCAGGATCTAGCCATGAAGTATGAGAAATATGCGAAAGTATGAGCCTGATGAGTGCGAATCCTAGACCTAACCCAGACCTAACATGCGTTATCCTCTGAAATATTTATCAAGACCAGGTTTAATTGAATGTTTCAGTGTGGTTCTACATTACTACGTGATGCAATCCAGAAAAAGCCCAGGATCTAGCCATCAAGTTTGAGAAATATGCGAAAGAATGAGCCTGATGAGGGCAAATACTAGACCTAACCCAGACCTAACATGCGTTATCCTCTAAAACATTGATCGCAACCAGGTTTAATGGACTGTTTCAGTGTGGTACCACACTACTACGTGATCCAAACCAGAAAAAACCCAGGATCTGTTCAACAAGTATGTGAAAAACGCGAAAGTATGAGCCTTATGAGTGCAAATCCTAGACCTAACCCAGACCTAACATGCGTTATCCTCTGAAATATTTATCAAGACCAAGTTTAATTGAATGTTTCAGTGTGGTACTACATTACTACGTGATGCAATCCAGAAAAAGCCCAGGATCTAGCCATGAAGTATGAGAAATATGCGAAAGTATGAGGCTAATGAGGGCAAGTCCTAGACCTAACCCAAACCTAACATGCGTTATCCTCTAAAATATTTATCAAGACCAGGTTTAATTGAATGTTTCAGTGTGGTACCACATTACTACGTGATCGAAACCGGAAAAAACCCAGGATCCGTTCAACAAGTATGCGAAAAACGCTAAACTGTGAGCGTGATGAGGGCAAATCTTAGACCTAACCCAGACCAAAGATGCGTTATCCTCTAAAATATTTATCCAGACCAGGTTTCATTGAATGTTTCAGTGTGGTACCACTTTACCACGTGATCCAATCCAGAAATAGCCCAGGATCTAGCCATGAAGTATGAGAAATATGCGAAAGTAAGAGCCTGATGAGGGCAAATCCTAGACCTATCCCAGACCTAACATGCGTTATCCTCAAAAATATTGATCCAAACCAGGTTTAATGGACTGTTTCAGTGTGGTACCACCTTACTACGTGATCCAAAGCAGAAAAAACCCTCGATCAGGTCAACATGTATGTTAAAACTGCGAAAGTATGACCCTGATGAGAGCAAATCTCAGGCCTTACCTAGACCTAACTTGCGTTGTCCTTTAAAATATTGATGGAAACCAGGTTTCATTGACTGTTTCAGTGTGGTACTACATTATTACGTGATGCAATCCAGAAAAAGCCCAGGATCTAGCCATCAAGTATGAGAAATATGCGAAAGAATGAGCCTGATGAGAGCAAATCCCAGACCTAACCTAGACCTAACATGCGTTATCCTCTAAAATATTGAGCGAAACCTGGTTTAATGGACTGTTTCAGTGTGGTACCACACTACTTCGTGATCCAAACCAGAAAAAACCCAGGATCTGTTCAACAAGTATGCGAAAAACGCTAAACTGTGAGCGTGATGAGGGCAAATCTTAGACCTAACCCAGACCCAAGATGCGTTATCCTCTAAAATATTTATCCAGACCAGGTTTCATTGAATGTTTCAGTGTGGTACCACTTTACTACGTGATCCAATCCAGAAATAGCCCAGGATCTAGCCATGAAGTATGAGAAATATGCGAAAGTATGAGCCTGATGAGGGCAAATCCTAGACCTAACCCAGACCTAACATGCGTTATTCTCTAAAATATTTATCAAGACCTGGTTTAATTGAATGTTTCAGTGTGGTACCACATTACTACGCCATCCAAACCAGAAAAAACCCAGGATCCGTTCAACAAGTATGTGAAGAATGCGAAAGTATGAGTCTGATCAGTGAAAATCTCAGGCCGTACCTAGACCTAACTTGCGTTGTCCTCTAAAATATTGATGAAAACCAGGTTTCATTGACTGTTTCGGTGTGGTACTACATTATTACGTGATGCAATCCAGAAAAAGCCCAGGATCTAGCCAACAAGTATGAGAAATATGCGAAAGAATGAGCCTGATGAGAGCAAATCCCAGACCTAACCTAGACCTAACATGCGTTATCCTCAAAAATATTGATCCAAACCAGGTTTAATGGACTGTTTCAGTGTGGTACCACCTTACTACGTGATCCAAAGGAGAAAAAACCCTCGATCAGGTCAACATGTATGTTAAAACTGCGAAAGTATGACCCTGATGAGAGCAAATCCCAGGCCTAACCTAGACCTGACATGCGTTGTCCTCTAAAATATTGATGGAAACCAGGTTTCATTGACTGTTACAGTGTGGTACTACATTACTACGTGATACAATCTAGAAATAGCCCAGGATCTAGCCATGAAGTATGAGAAATATGCGAAAGTATGAGCCTGATGAGTGCGAATCCTAGACCTAACCCAGACCTAACATGCGTTATCCTCTGAAATATTTATCAAGACCAGGTTTAATTGAATGTTTCAGTGTGGTTCTACATTACTACGTGATGCAATCCAGAAAAAGCCCACGATCTAGCCATCAAGTATGAGAAATATGCGAAACAATGAGCCTGAAAAGAGCAAATACCAGACCTAACCTAGACCTAACATGAATTAGTCTCTAAAATACTGATCGAAACCAGGTTTAATTGACTGTCTCAGTGTGGTCCCACATTACTACGTGATCCAAACCAGAAAAAACCCAGGATCCGTTCAACAAGTATGCGAAAAACGCTAAACTGTGAGCGTGATGAGGGCAAATCTTAGACCTAACCCAGACCAAAGATGCGTTATCCTCTAAAATATTTATCCAGACCAGGTTTCATTGAATGTTTCAGTGTGGTACCACTTTACCACGTGATCCAATCCAGAAATAGCCCAGGATCTAGCCATGAAGTATGAGAAATATGCGAAAGTAAGAGCCTGATGAGGGCAAATCCTAGACCTATCCCAGACCTAACATGCGTTATCCTCAAAAATATTGATCCAAACCAGGTTTAATGGACTGTTTCAGTGTGGTACCACCTTACTACGTGATCCAAAGCAGAAAAAACCCTCGATCAGGTCAACATGTATGTTAAAACTGCGAAAGTATGACCCTGATGAGAGCAAATCTCAGGCCTTACCTAGACCTAACTTGCGTTGTCCTTTAAAATATTGATGGAAACCAGGTTTCATTGACTGTTTCAGTGTGGTACTACATTATTACGTGATGCAATCCAGAAAAAGCCCAGGATCTAGCCATCAAGTATGAGAAATATGCTAAAGAATGAGCCTGATGAGAGCAAATCCCAGACCTAACCTAGACCTAACATGCGTTATCCTCTAAAATATTGAGCGAAACCTGGTTTAATGGACTGTTTCAGTGTGGTACCACACTACTTCGTGATCCAAACCAGAAAAAACCCAGGATCTGTTCAACAAGTATGCGAAAAACGCTAAACTGTGAGCGTGATGAGGGCAAATCTTAGACCTAACCCAGACCCAAGATGCGTTATCCTCTAAAATATTTATCCAGACCAGGTTTCATTGAATGTTTCAGTGTGGTACCACTTTACTACGTGATCCAATCCAGAAATAGCCCAGGATCTAGCCATGAAGTATGAGAAATATGCGAAAGTAAGAGCCTGATGAGGGCAAATCCTAGACCTATCCCAGACCTAACTTCCGTTATCCTCTAAAATATTGATCGAAACCAGGTTTAATTGACTGTTTCAGCGTGGTACCACATTACTACTTGATACAATCCAGAAACAGCCCAGAATCTAGCCATGAAGTCTGAGAAATATGCGAAAGTATGAGCCTGATGATGGCAAATCCAAGACCTAACCCAAACCTAACATGAGTTATCCGCTAAAATATTTATCAAGACCAGGTTTAATTGAATGTTTCAGTGTGGTACCACATTACTACGTGAACCAAACCAGAAAAAACCCTGTATCTGTTCAACAAGTATGTGAAGTGTGCGAAAGTATGAGTCTGATGAGGGCAAATCCCAGACCTATCCCAGACCTAACATGCGTTATCCTCTAAAATATTTATCAAGACCAGGTTTAATTGATTGTTTCAGTGTGGTCCCACATTATTACGTGATCCAAACCAGAAAAAACCCAGGATCCGTTCAACAAGTATGTGAAGAATGCGAACGTATGAGTCTGATGAGTGAAAATCCCTGACCTAACCTTGACCTAACATGCGTTATCCTCTAAAATGTTGATCCAAACCAGGTTTAATGGACTGTTTCAGTGTGGTACCACACTACTACGTGATCCAAACCAAAAAAACCCTGGATCTGTTCAACAAGTATGTGAAAAACGCGAAGGTATGAGCCTGATGTGGGCAAATCCCAGACCTATCCCAGACCTAACTTGCGTTGTCCTCTAAGATATTGATGGTGACCAGGTTCAATTGACTGTTTCAGCGTGGTACCACATTACTACGTGATGCAATCCAGAAAAAGCCCAGGATCTAGCTATGAAGTATGAGAAATATGCGAAAGTATGAGCCTGATGAGGGCAAATCCCAGACCTAACCCAAACCTAACATGCGTTATCCCCTAAAATATTTATCAAGACCAGGTTTAATTGAATGTTTCAGTGTGGTACCACATTACTACGTGAACCAAACCAGAAAAAACCCAGGATCCGTTCAACAAGTATGTTAAAACTGCGGCAGTATGACCCTGATGAGGGCAAATCCCAGGCCTAACCTAGACCTAACATGCGTTGTCCTCTAAAATATTGATGAAAACCAGGTTTCATTGACTGTTTCGGTGTGGTACTACATTATTACGTGATGCAATCCAGAAAAAGCCCAGGATCTAGCCAACAAGTATGAGAAATATGCGAAAGAATGAGCCTGATGAGAGCAAATCCCAGACCTAACCTAGACCTAACATGCGTTATCCTCAAAAATATTGATCCAAACCAGGTTTAATGGACTGTTTCAGTGTGGTACCACCTTACTACGTGATCCAAAGGAGAAAAAACCCTCGATCAGGTCAACATGTATGTTAAAACTGCGAAAGTATGACCCTGATGAGAGCAAATCCCAGGCCTAACCTAGACCTGACATGCGTTGTCCTCTAAAATATTGATGGAAACCAGGTTTCATTGACTGTTTCAGTGTGGTACTACATTACTACGTGATACAATCCAGAAATAGCCCAGGATCTAGCCATGAAGTATGAGAAATATGCGAAAGTATGAGCCTGATGAGTGCGAATCCTAGACCTAACCCAGACCTAACATGCGTTATCCTCTGAAATATTTATCAAGACCAGGTTTAATTGAATGTTTCAGTGTGGTTCTACATTACTACGTGATGCAATCCAGAAAAAGCCCAGGATCTAGCCATCAAGTTTGAGAAATATGCGAAAGAATGAGCCTGATGAGGGCAAATACTAGACCTAACCCAGACCTAACATGCGTTATCCTCTAAAACATTGATCGCAACCAGGTTTAATGGACTGTTTCAGTGTGGTACCACACTACTACGTGATCCAAACCAGAAAAAACCCAGGATCTGTTCAACAAGTATGTGAAAAACGCGAAAGTATGAGCCTTATGAGTGCAAATCCTAGACCTAACCCAGACCTAACATGCGTTATCCTCTGAAATATTTATCAAGACCAAGTTTAATTGAATGTTTCAGTGTGGTACTACATTACTACGTGATGCAATCCAGAAAAAGCCCAGGATCTAGCCATGAAGTATGAGAAATATGCGAAAGTATGAGCCTAATGAGGGCAAGTCCTAGACCTAACCCAAACCTAACATGCGTTATCCTCTAAAATATTTATCAAGACCAGGTTTAATTGAATGTTTCAGTGTGGTACCACATTACTACGTGATCGAAACCGGAAAAAACCCAGGATCCGTTCAACAAGTATGCGAAAAACGCTAAACTGTGAGCGTGATGAGGGCAAATCTTAGACCTAACCCAGACCAAAGATGCGTTATCCTCTAAAATATTTATCCAGACCAGGTTTCATTGAATGTTTCAGTGTGGTACCACTTTACCACGTGATCCAATCCAGAAATAGCCCAGGATCTAGCCATGAAGTATGAGAAATATGCGAAAGTAAGAGCCTGATGAGGGCAAATCCTAGACCTATCCCAGACCTAACATGCGTTATCCTCAAAAATATTGATCCAAACCAGGTTTAATGGACTGTTTCAGTGTGGTACCACCTTACTACGTGATCCAAAGCAGAAAAAACCCTCGATCAGGTCAACATGTATGTTAAAACTGCGAAAGTATGACCCTGATGAGAGCAAATCTCAGGCCTTACCTAGACCTAACTTGCGTTGTCCTTTAAAATATTGATGGAAACCAGGTTTCATTGACTGTTTCAGTGTGGTACTACATTATTACGTGATGCAATCCAGAAAAAGCCCAGGATCTAGCCATCAAGTATGAGAAATATGCGAAAGAATGAGCCTGATGAGAGCAAATCCCAGACCTAACCTAGACCTAACATGCGTTATCCTCTAAAATATTGAGCGAAACCTGGTTTAATGGACTGTTTCAGTGTGGTACCACACTACTTCGTGATCCAAACCAGAAAAAACCCAGGATCTGTTCAACAAGTATGCGAAAAACGCTAAACTGTGAGCGTGATGAGGGCAAATCTTAGACCTAACCCAGACCCAAGATGCGTTATCCTCTAAAATATTTATCCAGACCAGGTTTCATTGAATGTTTCAGTGTGGTACCACTTTACTACGTGATCCAATCCAGAAATAGCCCAGGATCTAGCCATGAAGTATGAGAAATATGCGAAAGTATGAGCCTGATGAGGGCAAATCCTAGACCTAACCCAGACCTAACATGCGTTATTCTCTAAAATATTTATCAAGACCTGGTTTAATTGAATGTTTCAGTGTGGTACCACATTACTACGCCATCCAAACCAGAAAAAACCCAGGATCCGTTCAACAAGTATGTGAAGAATGCGAAAGTATGAGTCTGATCAGTGAAAATCTCAGGCCGTACCTAGACCTAACTTGCGTTGTCCTCTAAAATATTGATGAAAACCAGGTTTCATTGACTGTTTCGGTGTGGTACTACATTATTACGTGATGCAATCCAGAAAAAGCCCAGGATCTAGCCAACAAGTATGAGAAATATGCGAAAGAATGAGCCTGATGAGAGCAAATCCCAGACCTAACCTAGACCTAACATGCGTTATCCTCAAAAATATTGATCCAAACCAGGTTTAATGGACTGTTTCAGTGTGGTACCACCTTACTACGTGATCCAAAGGAGAAAAAACCCTCGATCAGGTCAACATGTATGTTAAAACTGCGAAAGTATGACCCTGATGAGAGCAAATCCCAGGCCTAACCTAGACCTGACATGCGTTGTCCTCTAAAATATTGATGGAAACCAGGTTTCATTGACTGTTACAGTGTGGTACTACATTACTACGTGATACAATCTAGAAATAGCCCAGGATCTAGCCATGAAGTATGAGAAATATGCGAAAGTATGAGCCTGACGAGTGCGAATCCTAGACCTAACCCAGACCTAACATGCGTTATCCTCTGAAATATTTATCAAGACCAGGTTTAATTGAATGTTTCAGTGTGGTTCTACATTACTACGTGATGCAATCCAGAAAAAGCCCAGGATCTAGCCATCAAGTTTGAGAAATATGCGAAAGAATGAGCCTGATGAGGGCAAATACTAGACCTAACCCAGACCTAACATGCGTTATCCTCTAAAACATTGATCGCAACCAGGTTTAATGGACTGTTTCAGTGTGGTACCACACTACTACGTGATCCAAACCAGAAAAAACCCAGGATCTGTTCAACAAGTATGTGAAAAACGCGAAAGTATGAGCCTTATGAGTGCAAATCCTAGACCTAACCCAGACCTAACATGCGTTATCCTCTGAAATATTTATCAAGACCAAGTTTAATTGAATGTTTCAGTGTGGTACTACATTACTACGTGATGCAATCCAGAAAAAGCCCAGGATCTAGCCATGAAGTATGAGAAATATGCGAAAGTATGAGCCTAATGAGGGCAAGTCCTAGACCTAACCCAAACCTAACATGCGTTATCCTCTAAAATATTTATCAAGACCAGGTTTAATTGAATGTTTCAGTGTGGTACCACATTACTACGTGATCGAAACCGGAAAAAACCCAGGATCCGTTCAACAAGTATGCGAAAACCGCTAAACTGTGAGCGTGATGAGGGCAAATCTTAGACCTAACCCAGACCAAAGATGCGTTATCCTCTAAAATATTTATCCAGACCAGGTTTCATTGAATGTTTCAGTGTGGTACCACTTTACCACGTGATCCAATCCAGAAATAGCCCAGGATCTAGCCATGAAGTATGAGAAATATGCGAAAGTAAGAGCCTGATGAGGGCAAATCCTAGACCTATCCCAGACCTAACATGCGTTATCCTCAAAAATATTGATCCAAACCAGGTTTAATGGACTGTTTCAGTGTGGTACCACCTTACTACGTGATCCAAAGCAGAAAAAACCCTCGATCAGGTCAACATGTATGTTAAAACTGCGAAAGTATGACCCTGATGAGAGCAAATCTCAGGCCTTACCTAGACCTAACTTGCGTTGTCCTTTAAAATATTGATGGAAACCAGGTTTCATTGACTGTTTCAGTGTGGTACTACATTATTACGTGATGCAATCCAGAAAAAGCCCAGGATCTAGCCATCAAGTATGAGAAATATGCGAAAGAATGAGCCTGATGAGAGCAAATCCCAGACCTAACCTAGACCTAACATGCGTTATCCTCTAAAATATTGAGCGAAACCTGGTTTAATGGACTGTTTCAGTGTGGTACCACACTACTTCGTGATCCAAACCAGAAAAAACCCAGGATCTGTTCAACAAGTATGCGAAAAACGCTAAACTGTGAGCGTGATGAGGGCAAATCTTAGACCTAACCCAGACCCAAGATGCGTTATCCTCTAAAATATTTATCCAGACCAGGTTTCATTGAATGTTTCAGTGTGGTACCACTTTACTACGTGATCCAATCCAGAAATAGCCCAGGATCTAGCCATGAAGTATGAGAAATATGCGAAAGTAAGAGCCTGATGAGGGCAAATCCTAGACCTATCCCAGACCTAACTTCCGTTATCCTCTAAAATATTGATCGAAACCAGGTTTAATTGACTGTTTCAGCGTGGTACCACATTACTACTTGATACAATCCAGAAACAGCCCAGAATCTAGCCATGAAGTCTGAGAAATATGCGAAAGTATGAGCCTGATGATGGCAAAGCCAAGACCTAACCCAAACCTAACATGAGTTATCCGCTAAAATATTTATCAACACCAGGTTTAATTGAATGTTTCAGTGTGGTACCACATTACTACGTGAACCAAACCAGAAAAAACCCTGTATCTGTTCAACAAGTATGTGAAGTGTGCGAAAGTATGAGTCTGATGAGGGCAAATCCCAGACCTATCCCAGACCTAACATGCGTTATCCTCTAAAATATTTATCAAGACCAGGTTTAATTGATTGTTTCAGTGTGGTCCCACATTATTACGTGATCCAAACCAGAAAAAACCCAGGATCCGTTCAACAAGTATGTGAAGAATGCGAAAGTATGAGTCTGATGAGTGAAAATCCCTGACCTAACCTTGACCTAACATGCGTTATCCTCTAAAATGTTGATCCAAACCAGGTTTAATGGACTGTTTCAGTGTGGTACCACACTACTACGTGATCCAAACCAAAAAAACCCTGGATCTGTTCAACAAGTATGTGAAAAACGCGAAGGTATGAGCCTGATGTGGGCAAATCCCAGACCTATCCCAGACCTAACTTGCGTTGTCCTCTAAGATATTGATGGAAACCAGGTTTAATTGACTGTTTCAGTGTTGTACTTCATTACTACGTGATGCAATCCAGAAAAAGCCCAGGATCTAGCCATCAAGTATGGGAAATATGCGAAAGAATGAGCCTGATGAGAGCAAATCACAGACCTAACCTAGACCTAACATGAATTATTCTCTAATATATTGATCGAAACCAGGTTTAGTTGACCGTTTCAGTGTGGCCCCACATTACTGCGTGATCCAAACCAGAAAAAACCCAGGATCCGTTCAACAAGTGTGTGAAGAATGCGAAAGTATGAGTTTGATGAGTGAAAATCCCCGGCCTAACCTAGACCTAACATGCGTTATCCTCAAAAATATTGATCGAAACCAGGTTTAATCGACTGTTTCAGTGTGGTACCACACTACTACGTGACCCAATCCAGAAAAAACCCAGGATCTGTTCAACAAGTATGAGAAGAACGCGAAAGTATGAGCCTGATGAGGGAAAATCCCAGACCTATCCCAGAGCTAACTTGCGTTATCCTCAAAAATATTGATCGAAACCAGGTTTAAATCACTGTTTCAGTGTGGTACCGCACTACTACGTGACCCAATCCAGAAAAAACCCAGGATCCGTTCAACAAGTATGAGAAGAATGCGAAAGTATGAGTCTGATGAGTGAAAATCCCAGGCCTAACCTAGACCTAACATGCGTTATCCTCAAAAATATTGATCGAAACCTGGTTTAATCGACTGTTTCAGTGTGGTACCACATTACTATGCGATCCAAACCAGAAGATAACCCAGGATCTGTTCAACGAGTATGTGAAAAACGCGAAAGTATGAGCCTGATGTGGGCAAATCCCAGACCTATCCCAGACCTAACTTGCGTTGTCCTCTAAGATATTGATGGAATCCAGGTTTAATTGACTGTTTCAGTGTTGTACTTCATTACTACGTGATGCAATCCAGAAAAAGGCCAGGATCTAGCCATCAAGTATGAGAAATATGCGAAAGAATGAGCCTGATGAGAGCAAATCCCAGACCTAACCTAGACCTAACATGAATTATTCTCTAAAATATTGATCAAAACCAGGTTTAATTGACTGTTTCAGTGTGGTACCACATTACTACGTGATCCAAACCAGAAAAAACCCAGGATCCGTTCAACAAGTATGAGAAGAATGCGAAAGTATGAGTCTGATGAGTGAAAATCCCAGGCCTAACCTAGACCTAACATGCGTTATCCTCAAAAATATTGATCGAAACCTGGTTTAATCGACTATATCAGTGTGGTACCACATTACTATGCGATCCAAACCAGAAAATAACCCAGGATCTGTTCAACGAGTATGTGAAGTGTGCGAAAGTATGAGCCTGATGAGGGAAAATCCCAGACCTATCCCAGACCTAACTTGCGTTATCCTCAAAAATATTGATCGAAACCAGGTTTAATCGACTGTTTCAGTGTGGTCCCACATTACTACGTGATCCAAACCAGAAACAACCCAGGATCCGTTCAACAAGTATGTGAAGAATGCGAAAGTATGAGTCTGATGAGTGAAAATCCCAGGCCTAACCTAGACCTAACATGCGTTATCCTCAAAAATATTGATCGAAACCTGGCTTAATCGACTGTTTCAGTGTGGTACCACATTACTATGCGATCCAAACCAGAAAATAACACAGGATCTGCCAAACGAGTATCTGAAGTGTGCGAAAGTATGAGCCTGATGAGAGCAAATCCCAGACCTAACCTAGACCTAACATGAATTATTCTCTAAAATATTGATCGAAACCAGGTTTAATTGACTGTTTCGGTGTGGTACCACATTACTAAGTGATCCAAACCAGAAAAAGCCCAGGATCAGTTCAACAAGTATGAGAAATATGCGAAAGTATGAGCCTGATGAGGGCGAATCCAAGACCTAACCCAAACCTAACATGAGTTATCCTCTAAAATATTTATCAAGACCAGGTTTAATTGAATGTTTCAGTGTGGTACCACATTACTACGTGAACCAAACCAGAAAAAACCCTGTATCTGTTCAACAAGTATGTGAAGTGTGCGAAAGTATGAGTCTGATGAGGGCAAATCCCAGACCTATCCCAGACCTAACATGCGTTATCCTCTAAAATATTTATCAAGACCAGGTTTAATTGATTGTTTCAGTGTGGTCCCACATTATTACGTGATCCAAACCAGAAAAATCCCAGGATCCGTTCAACAAGTATGTGAAGAATGCGAAAGTATGAGTCTGATGAGTGAAAATCCCTGACCTAACCTAGACCTAACATGCGTTATCCTCTAAAATGTTGATCGAAACCAGGTTTAATGGACTGTTTCAGTGTGGTACCACACTACTACGTGATCCAAACCAGAAAAAACCCAGGATCTGTTCAACAAGTATGTGAAAAACGCGAAGGTATGAGCCTGATGTGGGCAAATCCCAGACCTATCCCAGACCTAACTTGCGTTGTCCTCTAAGATATTGATGGAAACCATGTTTAACTGACTGTTTCAGTGTTGTACTTCATTACTACGTGATGCAATCCAGAAAAAGCCCAGGATCTAGCCATCAAGTATGAGAAATATGCGAAAGAATGAGCCTGATGAGAGCAAATCCCAGACCTAACCTAGACCTAACATGAATTATTCTCTAATATATTGATCGAAACCAGGTTTAGTTGACCGTTTCAGTGTGGCCCCACATTACTGCGTGATCCAAACCAGAAAAAACCCAGGACCCGTTCAACAAGTGTGTGAAGAATGCGAAAGTATGAGTCTGATGAGTGAAAATCCCAGGCCTAACCTAGACCTAACATGCGTTATCCTCAAAAATATTGATCGAAACCTGGTTTAATCGACTGTTTCAGTGTGGTACCACATTACTATGCGATCCAAACCAGAAAATAACCCAGGATCAGTTCAACGAGTATGTGAAGTGTGCGAAAGTATGAGTCTGATGAGGGCAAATCCCAGACCTATCCCAGACCTAACATGCGTTATCCTCTAAAATATTGATCGAAACCAGGTTTAATTGACAGTTTCTGTGTGGTACCACATTACTACGTGATACAATCCAGAAATAGCCCAGGATCTAGCCATGAAGTATGAGAAACATGCGAAAGTATGAGCCTGATGAGAGCAAATCCCAGACCTAACCTAGACCTAACATGAATTATTCTCTAATATAATGATCGAAACCAGGTTTAATTGACTGCTTCAGTGTGGTCCCACATTACTACGTGATCCAAACCAGAAAAAACCCAGGATCCGTTCAACAAGTGTGTGAAGAATGCGAAAGTATGAGTCTGATGAGTGAAAATCCCAGACCTAACCCAGACCTAACATGCGTTATCCTCAAAAATATTGATCGAAACCAGGTTTAATCGACTGTTTCAGTGTGGTACCACACTACTACGCGACCCAATCCAGAAAAAACCCAGGATCTGTTCAACAAGTATGTGAAAAACGCGAAAGTATGAGCCTGATGAGGGAAAATCCCAGACCTATCCCAGACCTAACTTGCGTTATCCTCAAAAATATTGATCGAAACCAGGTTTAATCGACTGTTTCAGTGTGGTACCGCACTACTACGTGACCCAATCCAGAAAAAACCCAGGATCCGTTCAACAAGTATGAGAAGAATGCGAAAGTATGAGTCTGATGAGTGAAAATTCCAGGCCTAACCTAGACCTAACATGCGTTATCCTCTAAAATATTTATCAAGACCAGGTTTAATTGATTGTTTCAGTGTGGTACCACACTACTACGTGATCCAAACCAGAAAAAACCCAGGATCTGTTCAACAGGTATGTGAAAAACGCGAAAGTATGAGCCTGATGTGGGCAAATCCCAGACCTATCCCAGACCTAACTTGCGTTGTCCTCTAAGATATTGATGGAAACCAGGTTTAATTGACTGTTTCAGTGTGGTCCCACATTACTACGTGATCCAAACCAGAAAAAACCCAGGATCCGTTCAACAAGTATGTGAATAATGCGAAAGTATGAGTCTGATGAGTGAAAATCCCAGGCCTAACCTAGACCTAACATGCGTTATCCTCAAAAATATTGATCGAAACCTGGTTTAATCGACTGTTTCAGTGTGGTACCACATTACTATGCGATCCAAACCAGAAAAAGCCCAGGATCAGTTCAACAAGTATGTGAAAAACGCGAAAGTATGAGTCTGATGAGTGAAAATTCCAGGCCTAACCTAGACCTAACATGCGTTATCCTCTAAAATATTTATCAAGACCAGGTTTAATTGATTGTTTCAGTGTGGTACCACACTACTACGTGATCCAAACCAGAAAAAACCCAGGATCTGTTCAACAGGTATGTGAAAAACGCGAAAGTATGAGCCTGATGAGGGCGAATCCCAGACCTATGCCAGACCTAACTTGCGTTATCCTCTAAAATATTGATCGAAACCAGGTTTAATTGACTGTTTCAGCGTGGTACCACATTACTACGTCATACAATCCAGAAACAGCCCAGGATCTAGCCATGAAGTATGAGAAATATGCGAAAGTATGAGCCTGATGAGGGCAAATCTTAGACTTAACCCAAACCTAACATGCGTTATCCTCTAAAATATTTATCAAGACCAGGTTTAATTGATTGTTTCAGTGTGGTACCACACTACTACGTGATCCAAACCAGAAAAAACCCAGGATCTGTTCAACAGGTATGTGAAAAACGCGAAAGTATGAGCCTGATGTGGGCAAATCCCAGACCTATCCCAGACCTAACTTGCGTTGTCCTCTAAGATATTGATGGAAACCAGGTTTAATTGACTGTTTCAGTTTGGTACCACATTACTACGTGAACCAAACCAGAAAAAACCCAGGATCCGTTCAACAAGTATGTGAAGAATGCGAAAGTATGAGTCTGATAAGTGAAAATCCCAGGGCTAACCTAGACCTAACATGCGTTATCCTCTAAAATATTGATCCAAACCAGGTTTAATGGACTGTTTCAGTGTGGTACCACTTTACTACGTGATCCAAAGCAGAAAAAACCCTCGATCAGGTCAACATGTATGTTAAAACTGCGAAAGTATGACCCTGATGAGGGCAAATACCAGGCCTAACCTAGACCTAACATGCGTTGTCCTCTAAAATATTGATGGAAACCAGGTTTAATCGACTGTTTCAGCGTGGTGCCACATTACTATGTGATACAATCCAGAAACAGCCCAGGATCTAGCCATGAAGTATGAGAAATATGCGAAAGTATGAGCCTGATGAGGGCAAATCCCAGGCCTAACCTAGACCCAACATGAATTATTCTCTAAAATATTGATCGAAACCAGATTTAATTGACTGTTTCAGTGTTGTACTTCATTACTACGTGGTGCAATCCAGAAAAAGCCCAGGATCTGGCCATCAAGTATAAGAGATATGCGAAAGAATGAGCCTGATGAGAGCAAATCCCAGACCTAACCCAGACCTAACATGAATTATTCTCTAAAATATTCATCGAAACCAGGTTTAATTGACTGTTTCAGTGGGGTACCACATTACTACGTGATCCAATCCAGCAATAGCCCAGGATCCAGCCATGAAGTATGAGAAATATGCGAAAGTTTGAGCTTGACGAGTGCAAATCCTAGACCTAACCCAGACCTAACATGCGTTATCCTCTAAAATATTTATCAAGACCAGGTTTAATTGATTGTTTCAGTGTGGTCCCATATTACTACGTGATACAATCCAGTAAAAACCCAGGATCCGTTCAACAAGTATGTGAAGAATGCGAAAGTAAGAGTCTGATGAGTGAAAATCCCCGGCCTAACCTAGACCTAACGTGCGTTATCCTAAAAAATATTGTTCGAAACCAGGTTTAATCGACTGTTTCAGTGTGGTACCACACTACTACGTGACCCAAACCGGAAAAAACCCAGGATCTAGCCATCAAGTATGAGAAATATGCGAAAGTATGAGCCTGATGAGGGCGAATCCCAGACCTATCCCAGACCTAACTTGCGTTATCCTCAAAAATATTGTTGGAAACCAGGTTTAATTGACTGTTTCAGTGTTGCATTTCATTACTACGTGATCCAAACCAGTAAAAACCCAGGATCCGTTCAACAAGTATGTGAAGAATGCGAAAGTATGAGTGTGATGAGTGAAAAACCCCGGCCTAACCTAGACCTAACATGCGTTATCCTCAAAAATATTTATCGAAACCTGGTTTAATCGTCTGTTTCAGTGTGGTACCACATTACTATGTGATCCAAATCAGAAAATGACCCAGGATCTGTTCAACGAGTATGTGAAGTGTGCGAAAGTATGAGTCCGGTGAGGGCAAATCCCCGACCTATCCCAGACCTAACATGCGTTGTCCTCTAAAATATTTATCAAGACCAGGTTTAATTGATTGTTTCAGTGTGGTACCACATTACTACGTGATCCAAACCAGAAACAACCCAGGATCCGTTCAACAAGTATGTTAAGAATGCGAAAGTATGAGTCTGATGAGTGAAAATCCCAGACCTATCCCAGACCTAACTTGCGTTATCCTCTAAAATATTGATCGAAACCAGGTTTAATTGACTGTTTCTGTGTGGTACCACATTACTACGTGATACAATCCAGAAATAGCCCAGGATCTAGCCATGAAGTATGAGAAATATGCGAAAGTATGAGCCTGATGAGGGCAAATCCCAGGCCTAACCTAGACCCAACATGAATTATTCTCTAAAATATTGATCGAAACCAGATTTAATTGACTGTTTCAGTGTTGTACTTCATTACTACGTGGTGCAATCCAGAAAAAGCCCAGGATCTGGCCATCAAGTATAAGAGATATGCGAAAGAATGAGCCTGATGAGAGCAAATCCCAGACCTAACCCAGACCTAACATGCGTTATCCTCAAAAATATTGATCGAAACCAGGTTTAATCGACTGTTTCAGTGTGGTACCACACTACTACGTGACCCAATCCAGAAAAAACCCAGGATCTGTTCAACAAGTATGTGAAAAACGCGAAAGTATGAGCCTGATGAGGGAAAATCCCAGACCTATCCCAGACCTAACTTGCGTTATCCTCAAAAATATTGATCGAAACCAGGTTTAATCGACTGTTTCAGTGTGGTACCGCACTACTACGTGACCCAATCCAGAAAAAACCCAGGATCCGTTCAACAAGTATGAGAAGAATGCGAAAGTATGAGTCTGATGAGTGAAAATTCCAGGCCTAACCTAGACCTAACATGCGTTATCCTCTAAAATATTTATCAAGACCAGGTTTAATTGATTGCTTCAGTGTGGTACCACACTACTACGTGATCCAAACCAGAAAAAACCCAGGATCTGTTCAACAAGTATGTGAAAAACGCGAAAGTATGAGCCGGATGTGGGCAAATCCCAGACCTATCCCAGACCTAACTTGCGTTGTCCTCTAAGATATTGATGGAAACCAGGTTTAATTGACTGTTTCAGTGTTGTACTTCATTACTACGTGATGCAATCCAGAAAAAGCCCAGGATCTAGCCATCAAGTATGAGAAATATGCGAAAGAATGAGCCTGATGAGAGTAAATCCCAGACCTAACCTAGACCTAACATGAATTATTCTCTAATATATTGATCGAAACCAGGTTTAATTGACTGTTTCAGTGCGGTCCCACATTACTACGTGATCCAAACCAGAAAAAACCCAGGATCCGTTCAACAAGTATGTGAATAATGCGAAAGTATGAGTCTGATGAGTGAAAATCCCAGGCCTAACCTAGACCTAACATGCGTTATCCTCAAAAATATTGATCGAAACCTGGTTTAATCGACTGTTTCAGTGTGGTACCACATTACTATGCGATCCAAACCAGAAAATAACACAGGATCTGTCAAACGAGTATGTGAAGTGTGCGAAAGTATGAGCCTGATGAGAGCAAATCCCAGACCTAACCTAGACCTAACATGAATTATTCTCTAAAATATTGATCGAAACCAGGTTTAATTGACTGTTTCAGTGTGGTACCACATTACTACGTGATCCAAACCAGAAAAAGCCCAGGATCAGTTCGACAAGTATGTGAAAAACGCGGAAGTATGAGCCTGATGAGGGCGAATCCCAGACCGATGCCAGACCTAACTTGCGTTATCCTCTAAAATATTGATCGAAACCAGGTTTAATTGACTGTTTCAGCGTGGTACCACATTACTACGTGATACAATCCAGAAACAGCCCAGGATCTAGCCATGAAGTATGAGAAATATGCGAAAGTATGAGCCTGATGAGGGCAAATCTTAGACTTAACCCAAACCTAACATGCGTTATCCTCTAAAATATTTATCAAGATCAGGTTTAATCGAATGTTTCAGTGTGGTACCACATTACTACGTGAACCAAACCAGAAAAAACCCAGGATCCGTTCAACAAGTATGTGAAGAATGCGAAAGTATGAGTCTGATGAGTGAAAATCCCAGGGCTAACCTAGACCTAACATGCGTTATCCTCTAAAATATTGATCCAAACCAGGTTTAATGGACTGTTTCAGTGTGGTACCATACTACTACGTGATCCAAATCAGAAAAAACCCAGGATCTGTTCAACATGTATGTGAAAAACGCGAAAGTAGGAGCCTGATGAGGGCAAATCCCAGACCTATCCCAGACCTGACTTGCGTTGTCCTCTAAGATATTGATGGAAACCAGGTTTAATTGACTGTTTCAGTGTGGTACCACTTTACTACGTGATCCAAAGCAGAAAAAACCCTCGATCAGGTCAACATGTATGTTAAAACTGCGAAAGTATGACCCTGATGAGGGCAAATACCAGGCCTAACCTAGACCTAACATGCGTTGTCCTCTAAAATATTGATGGAAACCAGGTTTAATCGACTGTTTCAGCGTGGTGCCACATTACTATGTGATACAATCCAGAAACAGCCCAGGATCTAGCCATGAAGTATGAGAAATATGCGAAAGTATGAGCCTGATGAGGGCAAATCCCAGGCCTAACCTAGACCCAACATGAATTATTCTCTAAAATATTGATCGAAACCTGATTTAATTGACTGTTTCAGTGTTGTACTTCATTACTACGTGGTGCAATCCAGAAAAAGCCCAGGATCTGGCCATCAAGTATAAGAGATATGCGAAAGAATGAGCCTGATGAGAGCATATCCCAGACCTAACCCAGACCTAACATGAATTATTCTGTAAAATATTCATCGAAACCAGGTTTAATTGACTGTTTCAGTGGGGTACCACATTACTACGTGATCCAATCCAGCAATAGCCCAGGATCCGTTCAACAAGTATGTGAAGTATGCGAAAGTATGAGTCTGATGAGTGAAAATCCCAGGCCAAACCCAGACCTAACATGCCTTATCCTATAAAACATTGATGGAAACCAGGTTTAATTGACTGTTTCAGTGTCGTACTTCATTACTACGTGGTACAATCCAGTAAAAACCCAGGATCCGTTCAACAAGTATGTGAAGAATGCGAAAGTAAGAGTCTGATGAGTGAAAATCCCCGGCCTAACCTAGACCTAACGTGCGTTATCCTAAAAAATATTGTTCGAAACCAGGTTTAATCGACTGTTTCAGTGTGGTACCACACTACTACGTGACCCAAACCGGAAAAAACCCAGGATCTAGCCATCAAGTATAAGAAATATGCGAAAGTATGAGCCTGATGAGGGCGAATCCCAGACCTATCCCAGACCTAACTTGCGTTATCCTCAAAAATATTGATGGAAACCAGGTTTAATTGACTGTTTCAGTGTTGCATTTCATTACTACGTGATCCAAACCAGTAAAAACCCAGGATCCGTTCAACAAGTATGTGCAGAATGCGAAAGTATGAGTGTGATGAGTGAAAAACCCCGGCCTAACCTAGACCTAACATGCGTTATCCTCAAAAATATTTATCGAAACCTGGTTTAATCGTCTGTTTCAGTGTGGTACCACATTACTATGTGATCCAACTCAGAAACTAACCCAGGATCAGTTCAACGAGTATGTGAAGTGTGCGAAAGTATGAGTCCGGTGAGGGCAAATCCCCGACCTATCCCAGACCTAACATGCGTTGTCCTCTAAAATATTTATCAAGACCAGGTTTAATTGATTGTTTCAGTGTGGTCCCACATTACTACGTGATCCAAACCAGAAAAAACCCAGGATCCGTTCAACAAGTATGTGAAGAATGCGAAAGTATGAGTCTGATGAGTGAAAATCACAGACCTAACCTAGACCTAACATGCGTTATCCTCTAAAATATTGATCCAAACCAGGTTTAATGGACCGTTTCAGTGTGGTACCACACTACTACGTGATCCAAACCAGAAAAAACCCAGGATCTGTTCAACAAGTATGTGAAAATCACGAAAGTATGAGCCTGATGAGGGCAAATCCCAGACCTATGCAAGACCTAACTTGCGTTGTCCTCTAAGATATTGATGGAAACCATGTTTAATCGACTGTTTCAGTGTTGTACTTCATTACTACGTGATGCAAACCAGAAAAAGCGCAGGATCTAGCCATGAAGTATGAGAAATATGCGAAAGTATGAGCCCGACGAGGGAAAATCCTAGACCTAACCAAACCTAACATGCGTTATCCTCTAAAATATTGATCCAAACCAGGTTTAATTGACTGTTTCAGCGTGGTACCGCATTACTACGTGATACAATCCAGAAACAGCCCAGGATATAGCCATGAAGTATGAGAAATATGCGAAAGTATGAGCCTGATGAGGGCAAATCCTAGACCTAACCCAGACCTAACATGCGTTGACCTCTAAAATATTTATCAAGACCAGGTTTAATTGATTGTTTCAGTATGGTCCCACATTACTACGTGATCCAAACCAGAAAAAACCCAGGATCGGTTCAACAAGTATGTGAAGAATGCGAAAGTATGAGTCTGATGAGTGAAAATCCCAGGCCTAACCTAGACCTAACATGCGATATCCTCAAAAATATTGATCGAAACCTGGTTTAATCGACTGTTTCAGTGTGGTACCACATTACTATGTGATCCAAACCAGAAAATAACCCAGGATCTGTTCAACGAGTATGTGAAGAATGCGAAAGTATGAGTCTGATAAGTGAAAATCCCAGGGCTAACCTAGACCTAACATGCGTTATCCTCTAAAATATTGATCCAAACCAGGTTTAATGGACTGTTTCAGTGTGGTACCACTTTACTACGTGATCCAAAGCAGAAAAAACCCTCGATCAGGTCAACATGTATGTTAAAACTGCGAAAGTATGACCCTGATGAGGGCAAATACCAGGCCTAACCTAGACCTAACATGCGTTGTCCTCTAAAATATTGATGGAAACCAGGTTTAATCGACTGTTTCAGCGTGGTGCCACATTACTATGTGATGCAATCCAGAAACAGCCCAGGATCTAGCCATGAAGTATGAGAAATATGCGAAAGTATGAGCCTGATGAGGGCAAATCCCAGGCCTAACCTAGACCCAACATGAATTATTCTCTAAAATATTGATCGAAACCAGATTTAATTGACTGTTTCAGTGTTGTACTTCATTACTACGTGGTGCAATCCAGAAAAAGCCCAGGATCTGGCCATCAAGTATAAGAGATATGCGAAAGAATGAGCCTGATGAGAGCAAATCCCAGACCTAACCCAGACCTAACATGAATTATTCTCTAAAATATTCATCGAAACCAGGTTTAATTGACTGTTTCAGTGGGGTACCACATTACTACGTGATCCAATCCAGCAATAGCCCAGGATCCAGCCATGAAGTATGAGAAATATGCGAAAGTTTGAGCTTGACGAGTGCAAATCCTAGACCTAACCCAGACCTAACATGCGTTATCCTCTAAAATATTTATCAAGACCAGGTTTAATTGATTGTTTCAGTGTGGTCCCATATTACTACGTGATACAATCCAGTAAAAACCCAGGATCCGTTCAACAAGTATGTGAAGAATGCGAAAGTAAGAGTCTGATGAGTGAAAATCCCCGGCCTAACCTAGACCTAACGTGCGTTATCCTAAAAAATATTGTTCGAAACCAGGTTTAATCGACTGTTTCAGTGTGGTACCACACTACTACGTGACCCAAACCGGAAAAAACCCAGGATCTAGCCATCAAGTATGAGAAATATGCGAAAGTATGAGCCTGATGAGGGCGAATCCCAGACCTATCCCAGACCTAACTTGCGTTATCCTCAAAAATATTGATGGAAACCAGGTTTAATTGACTGTTTCAGTGTTGCATTTCATTACTACGTGATCCAAACCAGTAAAAACCCAGGATCCGTTCAACAAGTATGTGAAGAATGCGAAAGTATGAGTGTGATGAGTGAAAAACCCCGGCCTAACCTAGACCTAACATGCGTTATCCTCAAAAATATTTATCGAAACCTGGTTTAATCGTCTGTTTCAGTGTGGTACCACATTACTATGTGATCCAAATCAGAAAATGACCCAGGATCTGTTCAACGAGTATGTGAAGTGTGCGAAAGTATGAGTCCGGTGAGGGCAAATCCCCGACCTATCCCAGACCTAACATGCGTTGTCCTCTAAAATATTTATCAAGACCAGGTTTAATTGATTGTTTCAGTGTGGTACCACATTACTACGTGATCCAAACCAGAAACAACCCAGGATCCGTTCAACAAGTATGTTAAGAATGCGAAAGTATGAGTCTGATGAGTGAAAATCCCAGACCTATCCCAGACCTAACTTGCGTTATCCTCTAAAATATTGATCGAAACCAGGTTTAATTGACTGTTTCTGTGTGGTACCACATTACTACGTGATACAATCCAGAAATAGCCCAGGATCTAGCCATGAAGTATGAGAAATATGCGAAAGTATGAGCCTGATGAGGGCAAATCCCAGGCCTAACCTAGACCCAACATGAATTATTCTCTAAAATATTGATCGAAACCAGATTTAATTGACTGTTTCAGTGTTGTACTTCATTACTACGTGGTGCAATCCAGAAAAAGCCCAGGATCTGGCCATCAAGTATAAGAGATATGCGAAAGAATGAGCCTGATGAGAGCAAATCCCAGACCTAACCCAGACCTAACATGCGTTATCCTCAAAAATATTGATCGAAACCAGGTTTAATCGACTGTTTCAGTGTGGTACCACACTACTACGTGACCCAATCCAGAAAAAACCCAGGATCTGTTCAACAAGTATGTGAAAAACGCGAAAGTATGAGCCTGATGAGGGAAAATCCCAGACCTATCCCAGACCTAACTTGCGTTATCCTCAAAAATATTGATCGAAACCAGGTTTAATCGACTGTTTCAGTGTGGTACCGCACTACTACGTGACCCAATCCAGAAAAAACCCAGGATCCGTTCAACAAGTATGAGAAGAATGCGAAAGTATGAGTCTGATGAGTGAAAATTCCAGGCCTAACCTAGACCTAACATGCGTTATCCTCTAAAATATTTATCAAGACCAGGTTTAATTGATTGCTTCAGTGTGGTACCACACTACTACGTGATCCAAACCAGAAAAAACCCAGGATCTGTTCAACAAGTATGTGAAAAACGCGAAAGTATGAGCCGGATGTGGGCAAATCCCAGACCTATCCCAGACCTAACTTGCGTTGTCCTCTAAGATATTGATGGAAACCAGGTTTAATTGACTGTTTCAGTGTTGTACTTCATTACTACGTGATGCAATCCAGAAAAAGCCCAGGATCTAGCCATCAAGTATGAGAAATATGCGAAAGAATGAGCCTGATGAGAGTAAATCCCAGACCTAACCTAGACCTAACATGAATTATTCTCTAATATATTGATCGAAACCAGGTTTAATTGACTGTTTCAGTGTGGTCCCACATTACTACGTGATCCAAACCAGAAAAAACCCAGGATCCGTTCAACAAGTATGTGAATAATGCGAAAGTATGAGTCTGATGAGTGAAAATCCCAGGCCTAACCTAGACCTAACATGCGTTATCCTCAAAAATATTGATCGAAACCTGGTTTAATCGACTGTTTCAGTGTGGTACCACATTACTATGCGATCCAAACCAGAAAATAACACAGGATCTGTCAAACGAGTATGTGAAGTGTGCGAAAGTATGAGCCTGATGAGAGCAAATCCCAGACCTAACCTAGACCTAACATGAATTATTCTCTAAAATATTGATCGAAACCAGGTTTAATTGACTGTTTCAGTGTGGTACCACATTACTACGTGATCCAAACCAGAAAAAGCCCAGGATCAGTTCGACAAGTATGTGAAAAACGCGAAAGTATGAGCCTGATGAGGGCGAATCCCAGACCGATGCCAGACCTAACTTGCGTTATCCTCTAAAATATTGATCGAAACCAGGTTTAATTGACTGTTTCAGCGTGGTACCACATTACTACGTGATACAATCCAGAAACAGCCCAGGATCTAGCCATGAAGTATGAGAAATATGCGAAAGTATGAGCCTGATGAGGGCAAATCTTAGACTTAACCCAAACCTAACATGCGTTATCCTCTAAAATATTTATCAAGATCAGGTTTAATCGAATGTTTCAGTGTGGTACCACATTACTACGTGAACCAAACCAGAAAAAACCCAGGATCCGTTCAACAAGTATGTGAAGAATGCGAAAGTATGAGTCTGATGAGTGAAAATCCCAGGGCTAACCTAGACCTAACATGCGTTATCCTCTAAAATATTGATCCAAACCAGGTTTAATGGACTGTTTCAGTGTGGTACCACTTTACTACGTGATCCAAAGCAGAAAAAACCCTCGATCAGGTCAACATGTATGTTAAAACTGCGAAAGTATGACCCTGATGAGGGCAAATACCAGGCCTAACCTAGACCTAACATGCGTTGTCCTCTAAAATATTGATGGAAACCAGGTTTAATCGACTGTTTCAGCGTGGTGCCACATTACTATGTGATACAATCCAGAAACAGCCCAGGATCTAGCCATGAAGTATGAGAAATATGCGAAAGTATGAGCCTGATGAGGGCAAATCCCAGGCCTAACCTAGACCCAACATGAATTATTCTCTAAAATATTGATCGAAACCTGATTTAATTGACTGTTTCAGTGTTGTACTTCATTACTACGTGGTGCAATCAAGAAAAAGCCCAGGATCTGGCCATCAAGTATAAGAGATATGCGAAAGAATGAGCCTGATGAGAGCATATCCCAGACCTAACCCAGACCTAACATGAATTATTCTGTAAAATATTCATCGAAACCAGGTTTAATTGACTGTTTCAGTGGGGTACCACATTACTACGTGATCCAATCCAGCAATAGCCCAGGATCCGTTCAACAAGTATGTGAAGTATGCGAAAGTATGAGTCTGATGAGTGAAAATCCCAGGCCAAACCCAGACCTAACATGCCTTATCCTATAAAACATTGATGGAAACCAGGTTTAATTGACTGTTTCAGTGTCGTACTTCATTACTACGTGGTACAATCCAGTAAAAACCCAGGATCCGTTCAACAAGTATGTGAAGAATGCGAAAGTAAGAGTCTGATGAGTGAAAATCCCCGGCCTAACCTAGACCTAACGTGCGTTATCCTAAAAAATATTGTTCGAAACCAGGTTTAATCGACTGTTTCAGTGTGGTACCACACTACTACGTGACCCAAACCGGAAAAAACCCAGGATCTAGCCATCAAGTATGAGAAATATGCGAAAGTATGAGCCTGATGAGGGCGAATCCCAGACCTATCCCAGACCTAACTTGCGTTATCCTCAAAAATATTGATGGAAACCAGGTTTAATTGACTGTTTCAGTGTTGCATTTCATTACTACGTGATCCAAACCAGTAAAAACCCAGGATCCGTTCAACAAGTATGTGCAGAATGCGAAAGTATGAGTGTGATGAGTGAAAAACCCCGGCCTAACCTAGACCTAACATGCGTTATCCTCAAATATATTTATCGAAACCTGGTTTAATCGTCTGTTTCAGTGTGGTACCACATTACTATGTGATCCAAATCAGAAAATAACCCAGGATCAGTTCAACGAGTATGTGAAGTGTGCGAAAGTATGAGTCCGGTGAGGGCAAATCCCCGACCTATCCCAGACCTAACATGCGTTGTCCTCTAAAATATTTATCAAGACCAGGTTTAATTGATTGTTTCAGTGTGGTCCCACATTACTACGTGATCCAAACCAGAAAAAACCCAGGATCCGTTCAACAAGTATGTGAAGAATGCGAAAGTATGAGTCTGATGAGTGAAAATCACAGACCTAACCTAGACCTAACATGCGTTATCCTCTAAAATATTGATCCAAACCAGGTTTAATGGACCGTTTCAGTGTGGTACCACACTACTACGTGATCCAAACCAGAAAAAACCCAGGATCTGTTCAACAAGTATGTGAAAATCACGAAAGTATGAGCCTGATGAGGGCAAATCCCAGACCTATGCAAGACCTAACTTGCGTTGTCCTCTAAGATATTGATGGAAACCATGTTTAATCGACTGTTTCAGTGTTGTACTTCATTACTACGTGATGCAAACCAGAAAAAGCGCAGGATCTAGCCATGAAGTATGAGAAATATGCGAAAGTATGAGCCCGACGAGGGAAAATCCTAGACCTAACCAAACCTAACATGCGTTATCCTCTAAAATATTGATCCAAACCAGGTTTAATTGACTGTTTCAGCGTGGTACCGCATTACTACGTGATACAATCCAGAAACAGCCCAGGATATAGCCATGAAGTATGAGAAATATGCGAAAGTATGAGCCTGATGAGGGCAAATCCTAGACCTAACCCAGACCTAACATGCGTTGTCCTCTAAAATATTTATCAAGACCAGGTTTAATTGATTGTTTCAGTATGGTCCCACATTACTACGTGATCCAAACCAGAAAAAACCCAGGATCGGTTCAACAAGTATGTGAAGAATGCGAAAGTATGAGTCTGATGAGTGAAAATCCCAGGCCTAACCTAGACCTAACATGCGATATCCTCAAAAATATTGATCGAAACCTGGTTTAATCGACTGTTTCAGTGTGGTACCACATTACTATGTGATCCAAACCAGAAAATAACCCAGGATCTGTTCAACGAGTATGTGAAGTGTGCGAAAGTATGAGTCTGATGAGGGCAAATCCCAGACCTATCCCAGACCAAACTTGCGTTATCCTCTAAAATATTTATCAAGACCAGGTTTAATTGATTGTTTCAGTGTGGTCCCACATTACTACGTGATCCAAACCAGAAAAAACCCAGGATCCGTTCAACAAGTATGTGAAGAATGCGAAAGTATGAGTCTGATGAGTGAAAATCCCAGGCCTATCCCAGACCAAACTTGCGTTATGCTCTGAAATATTGATCGAAACCAGGTTTAATCGACTGTTTCAGTGTGGTACCACATTGCTACGTGATCCAAACCAGAAAAAACCCAGGATCAGTTCAACAAGTATGTGAAAAACGCGAAAGTATGAGTCTGATGAGGGATAATCCTAGACCTATCCCAGACCTAACTTGCGTTATCCGCTAAAATAGTGATCGAAACCAGGTTTAATTGACTGTTTTAGTTGTGGTACCACTTTACTACGTGATCCAAAGCAGAAAAAACTCTTGATCAGGTCAACATGCATGTTAAAACTGCGAAAGTATGACTCTGATGAGGGCAAATCCCAGGCCTAACCTAGACCTAACATGCGTTATCTCCTAAAATATTGAGCGAAACCAGGTTTAATTGACTGTTTCAGTGTGGTACCACATTACTACGTGATCCAATCCAGGAATAGCCCAGGATCTAGCCATGAAGTATGAGAAATATGCGAAAGTATGAGCCTGATGAGGGCAAATCCTAGACCTAACCCAGAACTAACATGCGTTGTCCTCTAAAATATTTATCAAGACCAGGTTTAATTGATTGTTTCAGTGTGGTCCAAAATTACTACGTGATCCAAACCAGAAAAAACCCAGGATCCGTTCAACAAGTATGTGAAGAATGCGAAAGTATGAGTCTGAAGAGTGAAAATCCCAGGCCTAACCTAGACCTAACATGCGTTATCCTCAAAAATATTGATCGAAACCTGGTTTAATTGACTGTTTCAGTGTTGTACTTCATTACTACGTGATGCAAACCAGAAAAAACCCAGGATCCGTTCAACAAGTATGTGAAGAATGCGAAGGTATGAGTCTGATGAGTGAAAATCCCAGGCCTAGACCTAACACGCGTTATCCTCAAAAATATTGATCGAAACCTGGTTTAATCGACTGTTTCAGTGTGGTACCACATTACTATGTGATCCAAACCAGAAAATAACCCAGGATCTGTTCTACGAGTATGTGGAGTGTGCGAAAGTATGGGTCTGATGAGGGCAAATCCCAGACCTATCCCAGACCTAACATGCGTTATCCTGTAAAATATTTATCAAGACCAGGTTTAATTGATTGTTTCAGTGTGGTCCCACATTACTACGTGATCCAAACCAGAAAAAACCCAGGATCCGTTCAACAAGTATGTGAAGAATGCGAAAGTATGAGTCTGAAGAGTGAAAATCCCAGACCTAACCTAGACCGAACATACGTTATCCTCTAAAATATTGATCCAAACCAGGTTTAATGGACTGTTTCAGTGTGGTACCACACTACTACGTGATCCAAACCAGAAAAAACCCAGGATCTGTTCAACAAGTATGTGAAAAACGCGAAAGTATGAGCCTGATGAGGGCAAATCCCAGACCTATCTCAGACCAAACTTGCGTTATCCTCCAAAATATTGATCGAAACCAGGTTTAATCGACTGTTTCAGTGTGGTACCACATTGCTACGTGACCCAAACCAGAAAAAACCCAGGATCCGTTCAACAAGTATGTGAAGAACGCGAAAGTATGAGTCTGATGAGTGAAAATCCCAGGCCTAACCTAGACCTAACATGCGTTATCCTCAAAATTATTAATCGAAACCTGGTTTAATCGACTGTTTGAGTGTGGTACCACATTACTACGTGACCCAAACCAGAAAAAACCCAGGATCCGTTCAACAAGTATGTGAAGAACGCGAAAGTATGAGTCTGATGAGTGAAAATCCCAGGCCTAACCTAGACCTAACATACGTTATCCTCAAAAATATTGATCGAAACCTGGTTTAATCGACTGTTTCAGTGTGGTACCACATTACTACATGACCCAAACCAGAAAAAACCCAGGATCCGTTCAACAAGTATGTGAAGAACGCGAAAGTATGAGTCTGATGAGTGAAAATCCCAGGCCTAACCTAGACCTAACATGCGTTATCCTCAAAATTATTAATCGAAACCTGGTTTAATCGACTGTTTCAGTGTGGTACCACATTACTACGTGACCCAAACCAGAAAAAACCCAGGATCTGTTCAACAAGTATGTGAAAAACGCGAAAGTATGAGCCTGATGAGGGCAAATCCCAGACCTATCCCAGACCAAACTTGCGTTATCCTCTAAAATATTGATCGAAACCAGGTTTAATCGACCGTTTCAGTGTGGTACCACATTGCTACGTGATCCAAACCAGAAAAAACCCAGGATCAGTTCAACAAGTACGTGAAAAACGCGAAAGTATGACCCTGATGAGGGCGAATCCCAGACCTATCCCAGATCTAACTTGCGTTACCCTCTAAAATATTGATCGACACCAGGTTTAATTGACTGTTTCAGCGTGGTACCGCATTACTACGTGATACAATCCAGAAACAGCCCAGGATCTAGCCATGAAGTATGAGAAATATGCGAAAGTATGAGCCTGATGAGGGAAAATCCTAGACCTAACCAAACCTAACATGCGTTATCCTCTAAAATATTGATCCAAACCAGGTTTAATGGACTGCTTCAGTGTGGTACCACTTTACTACGTGATGCAAACCAGAAAAAACACAGGATCAGTTCAACAAGTACGTGAAAAACGCGAAAGTATGAGCCTGATGAGGGCGAATCCCAGACCTATCCCAGACCTAACTTGCGTTATCCTCTAAAATATTGATCGAAACCAGGTTTAATTGACTGTCTCAGCGTGGTACCGCATTACTACGTGATACAATCCAGAAACAGCCCAGGATCTAGCCATGAAGTATGAGAAATATGCGAAAGTATGAGCCTGATGAGTGCAAATCCTAGACCTAACCTAGACCTAACATGAATTATTCTCTAAAATATTGATCGAAACCAGGTTTAATTGACTGTTTCAGCGTGGTACCACATTACTACGTGATACAATCCAGAAATAGCCCAGGATCTAGCCATGAAGTATGAGAAATATGCGAAAGTATGAGCCTGATGAGGGCACCCTAGACGTAACCCAGACCTAACATACGTTATCCTCTAAAAAATTTATCAAGACAAGGTTTAATTGAATGTTTCAGTGTGGTACCACATTACTACGTGAACCAAACCGGAAAAAACCCAGGATCCGTTCAACAAGTATGTGAAGAATGCGAAAGTATGAGTCTGATCAGTGAAAATCCCAGGCCTAACCTAGACCTAACATGCGTTATCCTCTAAAATATTGATCGAAACCAGGTTTAATGGACTGTTTCAGTGTGGTACCACATTACTATGTGATCCAAACCAGAAAATAACCCAGGATCTGTTCAACGAGTATGTGAAGTGTGCGAAAGTATGTGTCTGATGAGGGCAAATCCCAGACCTATCCCAGACCTAACTTGCGTTATCCTCAAAAATATTGATCGAAACCAGGTTTAATCGACTGTTTCAGTGTGGTACCACATTACTACGTGATCCAAACCAGAAATAACCCAGGATCAGTTCAACAAGTATGTGAAAAACGCGAAAGTATGAGCCTGATGAGGGCGAATCCCAGACCTATCTCAGACCTAACTTGCGTTATCCTCTAAAATATTGATCGAAACCAGGTTAAATGGACTGTTTCAGCGTGGTACCACATTACTACGTGATACAATCCAGAAATAGCCCAGGATCTAGCCATGAAGTATGAGAAATATGCGAAAGTATGAGCCTGATGAGGGCAAATCCTAGACGTAACCCAGACCTAACATACGTTATCCTCTAAAATATTTATCAAGACCAGGTTTAATTGAATGTTTCAGTGTGGTACCACATTACTACGTGAACCAAACCAGAAAAAACCCAGGATCCGTTCAACAAGTATGTGAAGAATGCGAAGCTGTGAGTCTGATGAGTGAAAATCTCAGGCCTAACCTAGACCTACCATGAATTATTCTCTAAAATATTGATCGAAACCAGGTTTAATGGACTGTTTCAGTGTGGTACCACACTACTACGTGATCCAATGTAGAAAAAACCCTCGATCAGGTCAACATGTATGTTAAAACTGCGAAAGTATGACCCTGATTAGGGCAAATCCCAGACCTATCCCAGACCTAACTTGTGTTGTCCTCTAAAATATTGATCGAAACCAGGTTTAATTGACTGTTTCAGCGTGGTACCACATTACTACGTGATACAATCCAGAAATAGCCCAGGATCTAGCCATCAAGTATGAGAAATATGCGAAAGTATGACCCTGAAGAGGGCAAATCCCAGACTTATCCCAGACCTAACTTGTGTTGTCCTCTAAAATATTGATCGAAACCAGTATGAGCCTGATAAGGGCGAATCCCAGACCTATCTCAGACCTAACTTGCGTTATCCTCTAAAATATTGATCGAAACCAGGTTTAATGGACTGTTTCAGTGTGGTACCACATTACTACGTGATCCAAATCAGAAAAAACCCAGGATCTGTTCAACAAGTATGTGAGAAACGCGAAGGTATGAGCCTGATGAGGGCAAATCCTAGACCTAACCCAGACCTAACATGCGATATCCTCTAAAATATTGATCGAAACCAGGTTTAATGGACTGTTTCAGTGTGGTACCACACTACTACGTGATCCAAACCAGAAAAAACCCAGGATCTGTTCAACAGGTATGTGAAAAACGCGAAAGTATGAGCCTGATGAGGGCAAATCCCAGACCTATCCCAGACCTAACTTCCGTTATCCTCTAAAATATTGATCGAAACCAGGTTTAATTGACTGTTTCAGTGTGGTACCACATTACTACGTGATCCAATCCAGAAATAGCCCAGAATCTAGCCATGAAGTATGAGAAATATGCGAAAGTATGACCCTGATGAGGGCAAATCCCAGACCTATCCCAGACCTAACTTGCGTTGTGCTCTAAAATATTGATCGAAGCGAGTATGAGCCTGATGAGGGCAAATCCCAGACCTATCCCAGACCTAACTTGCGTTATCCTCAATAATATTGATCGAAACCAGGTTTAATCGACAGTTTCAGTGTGGTACCACAATACTACGTGATCCAAACCAGAAGAAAATCCAGGATCTAGCCATGAAGTATGAGAAATATGCGAAAGTATGAGCCTGATGAGGGCAAATCCTAGACGTAACCCAGACCTAACATACGTTATCCTCTAAAATGTTTATCAAGACCAGGTTTAATTGAATGTTTCAGTGTGGTACCACATTATTACGCGAACCAAACCGGAAGAAACCCAGGATCTGTTCAACAAGTATGTGAAGAATGCGAAAGTATGAGTCTGATCAGAGAAAATCCCAGGCCTAACCTAGACCTAGCATGCGTTATCCTCAATAATATTGATCGAAACCAGGTTTAATCGACAGTTTCAGTGTGGTACCACAATACTACGTGATCCAAACCAGAAAAAAATCCAGGATCTGTTCAACGAGTATGTGAAGTGTGCGAAAGTATGAGTCTGATGAGGGCAAATCTCTGACCTATCCCAGACCTAACATGCGTTATCCTCTAAAATATTTATCAAGACCAGGTTTAATTGATTGTTTCAGTGTGGTCCCACATTACTACGTGATCCAAACCAGGAAAAACCCAGGATCCGTTCAACAAGTATGTGAAGAATGCGAAGGTATGAGTCTGATTTGTGAAAATCCCAGGCCTAACCCAGACCTAACACGCGTTATCCTCAAAAATATTGATCGAAACCAGGTTTAATTGACTGTTTCAGTGTGGTACCACATTACTACGTGATCCAAATCAGAAAAAACCCAGGATCTGTTCAACAAGTATGTGAGAAACGCGAAGGTATGAGCCTGATGAGGGCAAATCCTAGACCTAACCCAGACCTAACATGCGATATCCTCTAAAATATTGATCGAAACCAGGTTTAATGGACTGTTTCAGTGTGGTACCACATTACTACGTGAACCAAACCAGAAAAAACACAGGAGCCGTTCAACAAGTATGTGAAGAATGCGAAAGTATGAGTCTGATGAGTGAAAATCCACGGCCTAACCTGGACCTAACATGCGCTATCCTCTAAAATATTGATCGAAACCAGGTTTAATTGACTGTTTCAGCGTGGTACCACATTACTACGTGATACAATCCAGAAATAGCCCAGGATCTAGCCATGAAGTATGAGAAATATGCGAAAGTATGAGCCTGATGAGGGCACCCTACACGTAACCCAGACCTAACATACGTTATCCTCTAAAAAATTTATCAAGACAAGGTTTAATTGAATGTTTCAGTGTGGTACCACATTACTACGTGAACCAAACCGGAAAAAACCCAGGATCCGATCAACAAGTATGTGAAGTATGCGAAAGTATGAGTCTGATGAGCGCAAATCCCAGGCCTAACCCAGACCTAACACGCGTTATCCTCTAAAACATTGATCGAAACCAGGTTTAATGGACTGTTTCAGTGTGGTACCACATTACTACGTGATCCAAACCAGTAAAACCCCAGGATCCGTTCAACAAGTATGTGAAGAATGCGAAAGTATGAGTCTGATGAGTGAAAATCCTCGGCCTAACCTAGACCTAACATGCGTTATCCTCAAAAATATTGATCGAAACCAGGTTTAATGGACAGTTTCAGTGTGGTACCACACTACTACGTGATCCAAACCAGAAAAAAACCCAGGATCTGTTCAACTAGTATGTGAAAAACGCGAAAGTATGAGCCTGATGAGGGCAAATCCCAGACCGATCCCAGACCTAACTTGCGTTATCCTCTAAAATATTGATCGAAACCAGGTTTAATTGACTGTTTCAGCGTGGTACCACGTTACTACGTGATACAATCCTGAAACAGCCCAGGATCTAGCCATGAAGTATGAGAAAGATGCCAAAGTATGAGCCTGACGAGGGCAAATCCTAGACCTAACCCAAACCTAACATGCGTTATCCTCTAAAATATTGATCCAAACAAGGTTTAATGTTCAGCTTCAGTGTGGTACTTCTTTACTACGTGATCCATAGCAGAAAAAACCCTCGATCAGGTCAACATGTATGTTAAAACTGCGAAAGTATGACCCTGATGAAGGCAAATCCCAGACCGATCCCAGACCTAACATGCGTTCTCCTCCAAAATATTGATGGAAACTTGGTTTAATTGACTGTTTCAGTGTTGTACTTCATTACTACGTGATGCAATCCAGAAAAAGCCCAGGATCTAGCCATCAAGTATGAGAAATATGCGAAAGAATGAGCCTGATGAGAGCAAATCCCAGACCTAACCTAGACCTAACATGGATTATTCTCTAAAATATTGATCGAAACCAGGTTTAATTGACTGTTTCAGTGTGGTACCACATTACTACGTGATCCAAACCAGTAAAACCCCAGGATCCGTACAACAAGTATGTGAAGAATGCGAAAGTATGAGTCTGATGAGTGAAAATCCTCGGCCTAACCTAGACCTAACATGCGTTATCCTCTAAAATATTGATCGAAACCAGGTTTAATTGACTGTTTCAGTGTGGCACCACATTACTACGTGATCCAATCCAGAAATAGCCCAGAATCTAGCCATGAAGTATGAGAAATATGCGAAAGTATGACCCTGATGAGGGCAAATCCCAGACCTATCCCAGACCTAACTTGCGTTGTGCTCTAAAATATTGATCGAAACCAGTATGAGCGTGATGAGGGCGAATCCCAGACCTATCTCAGACCTAACTTGCGTTATCCTCTAAAATATTGATCGAAACCAGGTTTAATTGACTGTTTCAGCGTGGTACCACATTACTACGTGATACAATCCAGAAATAGCCCAGGATCTGTTCAACAAGTATGTGAAAAATGCGAAAGTATGATCCTGATGAGGGCAAATCCTAGACCTAACCCAGACCTAACATGCGATATCCTCTAAAATATTGATCGAAACCAGGTTTAATTGACTGTTTCAGCGTGGTACCACGTTACTACGTGATACAATCCTGAAACAGCCCAGGATCTAGCCATCAAGTATGAGAAATATGCGAAAGAATGAGCCTGATGAGAGCAAATCCCAGACCTAACCTAGACCTAACATGGATTATTCTCTAAAATATTGATCGAAACCAGGTTTAATTGACTGTTTCAGTGTGGTACCACATCACTACGTGATCCAAACCAGTAAAACCCCAGGATCCGTACAACAAGTATGTGAAGAATGCGAAAGTATGAGTCTGATGAGTGAAAATCCTCGGCCTAACCTAGACCTAACATGCGTTATCCTCAAAAATATTGATCGAAACCAGGTTTAATGGACTGTTTCAGTGTGGTACCACATTACTACGTGATCCAAATCAGAAAAAACCCAGGATCTGTTCAACAAGTATGTGAGAAACGCGAAGGTATGAGCCTGATGAGGGCAAATCCTAGACCTAACCCAGACCTAACATGCTATATCCTCTAAAATATTGATCGAAACCAGTATGAGCCTGATAAGAGCGAATCCCAGACCTATCCCAGACCTAACTTGCGTTATCCTCTAAAATATTGATCGAAACCAGGTTTAAGTGACTGTTTCAGCGTGGTACCACATTACTACGTGATACAATCCAGAAATAGCCCAGGATCTGTTCAACAAGTATGTGAAAAATGCGAAAGTATGATCCTGATGAGGGCAAATCCCAGACCTATCCCAGACCTAACTTGGGTTGTCCTCTAAAATATTGATCGAAACCAGGTTTAATGGACTGTTCCAGTGTGGTACCACATTACTACGTGATGCAATCCAGAAAAAGACCAGGATCTAGCCATCAAGTATGAGAAATATGCGAAAGAATGAGCCTGATGGGAGCAAATGCCAGACCTAACCTAGACCTAACATAAATTATTCTCTAAAATATTGATCGAAACCAGGTTTAATGGACTGTTTCAGTGTGGTACCACACTACTACGTGATCCAAACCAGAAAAAACCCAGGATCTGTTCAACAGGTATGTGAAAAACGCGAAAGTATGAGTCTGATCAGAGAAAATCCCAGGCCTAACCTAGACCTAACATGCGTTATCCTCAATAATATTGATCGAAACCAGGTTTAATCGACAGTTTCAGTGTGGTACCACAATACTACGTGATCCAAACCAGAAAAAAATCCAGGATCTGTTCAACGAGTATGTGAAGTGTGCGAAAGTATGAGTCTGATGAGGGCAAATCTCTGACCTATCCCAGACCTAGCTTGCGTTATCCTCTAAAATATTGATAGAAACCAGGTTTAATTGACTGTTTTATTTGTGGTACCACTTTACTACGTGATCCAAAGCAGAAAAAACCCTCGATCAGGTCAACATGCATGTTAAAATTGCGAAAGTATGACCCTGATGAGGGCAAATCCCAGGCCTAACATGCGTTATCTTCTAAAATATTGAACGAAACCAGGTTTAATGGACTGTTTCAGTGTGGTACCACATTACTACGTGATCCAAACCAGAAAGAACCCAGGATCAGTTCAACAAGTATGTGAAAAACGCGAAAGTATGAGCCTGATGAGGGCAAATCCCAGACCTATCCCAGACCGAACATGCGTTATCCTCTAAAATATTGATCGAAACCAGGTTTAATGGACTGTTTCAGTGTGGTACCACATTACTACGTGATCCAAACAAGAAAAAACCCAGGATCAGTTCAACAAGTATGTGAAAAACGCGAAAGTATGAGCCTGATGAGGGCGAATCCCAGACCTATCTCAGACCTAACTTGCGTTATCCTCTAAAATATTCATCGAAACCAGGTTTAATTGACTGTTTCAGCGTGGTACCACATTACTACGTGATACAATCCAGAAATAGCCCAGGATCTAGCCATCAAGTATGAGAAATATGCGAAAGTATGACCCTGAAGAGGGCAAATCCCAGACCTATCCCAGACCTAACTTGTGTTGTCCTCTAAAATATTGATCGAAACCAGTATGAGCCTGATAAGGGCGAATCCCAGACCTATCTCAGACCTAACTTGCGTTATCCTCTAAAATATTGATCGAAACCAGGTTTAATTGACTGTTTCAGCGTGGTACCACATTACTACGTGATACAATCCAGAAATAGCCCAGGATCTGTTCAACAAGTATGTGAAAAATGCGAAAGTATGATCCTGATGGGGGCAAATCCCAGACCTATCCCAGACCTAACTTGGGTTGTCCTCTAAAATATTGATCGAAACCAGGTTTAATTGACTGTTTCAGTGTGGTACCTCATTACTACGTGATGCAATCCAGAAAAAGACCAGGATCTAGCCATCAAGTATGAGAAATATGCGAAAGAATGAGCCTGATGGGAGTAAATCCCAGACCTAACCTAGACCAAACATGGATTATTCTCTAAAATATTGATCGAAACCAGGTTTAATTGACTGTTTCAGTGTGGTACCACATTACTACGTGATCCAAAGCAGAAAAAACCCTCGATCAGGTCAACATGCATGTTAAAACTGCGAAAGTATGACCCTGATGAGGGCAAATCCCAGGCCAAACCTATACCTAACATGCGTTATCTTCTAAAATATTGAGCGAAACCAGGTTTAATGGACTGTTTCAGTGTGGTACCACATTACTACGTGAACCAAACCAGAAAAAACCCAGGATCAGTTCAAGAAGTATGTGAAAAACGCGAAGGTATGAGCCTGATAAAGGCGAATCCCAGACCTATCCCAGACCTAACTTGCGTTATCCTCTAAAATATTGATCGAAACCAGGTTTAATTGACTGTTTCAGCGTGGTATCACGTTACTACGTGATACAATCCTGAAACAGCGCAGGATCTAGCCATGAAGTATGAGAAATATGCGAAAGTATGAGCCTGACGAGGGCAAATCCTAGACCTAACCCAAACTTAACATGCGTTATCCTCTAAAATATTGATCCAAACCAGGTTTAATGGACAGCATCAGTGTGATACCACTTTACTACGTGATCCAAAGCAGAAAAAACCCTCGATCAGGTCAACATGTATGTTAAAACTGCGAAAGTATGACCCTGATGAGGGCAAATCCCAGGCCTAACCTAGACCTAGCATGCGTTGTCCTCTAAAATATTGATGGAAACTTGGTTTAATTGACTGTTTCAGTGTTGTACTTCATTACTACGTGATGCAATCCAGAAAAAGCCCATGATCTAGCCATCAAGTATGAGAAATATGCGAAAGAATGAGCCTGATGAGAGCAAATCCCAGACCTAACCTAGACCTAACATGGATTATTCTCTAAGATATTGATCGAAACCAGGTTTAATTGACTGTTTCAGTGTGGTACCACATTACTACGTGATCCAAACCAGTAAAACCCCAGGATCCGTTCAACAAGTATGAGAAGAATGCGAAAGTATGAGTCTGATGAGTGAAAATCCTCGGCCTAACCTAGACCTAACATGCGTTATCCTCAAAAATATTGATCGAAACCAGGTTTAATGGACAGTTTCAGTGTGGTACCACACTACTACGTGATCCAAACCAGAAAAAAACCCAGGATCTGTTCAACTAGTATGTGAAAAACGCGAAAGTATGAGCCTGATGAGGGCAAATCCCAGACCGATCCCAGACCTAACTTGCGTTATCCTCTAAAATATTGATCGAAACCAGGTTTAATTGACTGTTTCAGCGTGGTACCACGTTACTACGTGATACAATCCTGAAACAGCCCAGGATCTAGCCATGAAGTATGAGAAATATGCCAAAGTATGAGCCTGACGAGGGCAAATCCTAGACCTAACCCAAACCTAACATGCGTTATCCTCTAAAATATTGATCCAAACCAGGTTTAATCGACTGTTTCAGTGTGGTACCACACTACTACGTGACCCAAACCAGAAAAATCCCAGTATCTGTTCAACAAGTATGTGAAAAACGCGAAAGTATGAGCCTGATGAGGGCAAATCCCAGACCTATCCCAGACCTAACTTACGTTATCCTCAAAAATATTGATCGAAACCTGGTTTAATCGACTGTTTCAGTGTGGTACCACATTACTAAGTGATCCAAACCAGACAAAACCCAGGATCCGTTCAACAAGTATGTGAAGAATGCGACAGTATGAGTCTGATTAGTGAAAATCCCAGACCTAACCTAGACCTAACATGCGTTATTCTCTAAAATGTTGGTCGAAACCAGGTTTAATTGACTGTTTCAGTGTGGTCCCACATTACTACGTGATCCAAACCAGAAAAAACCCAGGATCCGTTCAACAAGTATGTGAAGAATGCGAAAGTATGAGTCTGATGAGTGAAAATGCCAGGCCTAACCTAGACCTAACATGCGTTATCCTCAAAAATATTGATCGAAACCTGGTTTAATCGACTGTTTCAGTGTGGTACCACATTACTATGTGATCCAAACCAGAAAATAACCCAAGATCTGTTCAACGAGTATGTGAAGTGTGCGAAAGTATGAGTCTGATGAGGTCAAATCCCAGACCAATACCAGACTTAACTTGCGTTATCCTCGAAAATATTGATCGAAACAAGGTTTAATGGACTGTTTCAGTGTGGTACCACATTACTACGTGATCCAAACCTGAAAAAACCCAGGTTCAGTTCAACAAGTATGAGAAGAATGCGAAAGTATGAGTCTGATGAGTGAAAATCCCAGGGCAAACCAAGACCTAACATGCGTTATCCTCTAAAATACTGGTCGAAACCAGGTTTAATTGACTGTTTCAGTGTTGTACTTCATTACTACGTGATCCAATCCAGAAATAGCCCAGGATCTAGCCATGAAGTATGAGAAATATGCGAAAGTATGAGCCTGACGAGGGCAAATCCTAGACCTAACCCAGACCTAACATGCGTTATCCTCTAAAATATTTATCAAGACCAGGTTTAATTGATTGTGTCAGTGTGGTCCCACATTACTACGTGATCCAAACCAGAAAAAAACCCCAAAACCATTCAACAAGTATGTGAAGAATGCGAAAGTATGAGTCTGATGAGTGAAAATCCCAGGGCTAACCTAGACCTAACATGCGTTATCCTCTAAAATATTGATCCAAACCAGGTTTAACGGACTGTTTCAGTGTGGTACCACATTACTACGTGATCCAAACCAGAAAAAACCCAGGATCCGTCCAACAAGTATGTGAAGAATGCGAAAGTATGAGTCTGATGAGTGAAAATCCCAGACCTAACCTAGACCTAACATGCGTTATCCTCCAAAATATTGATCCATACCAGGTTTAATGGACTGTTTCAGTGTAGTACCACATTACTATGTGATCCAAACCTGAAAATAACCCAGGATCTGTTCAACGAGTATGTGAAGTGTGCGAAAGTATGAGTATGATGAGGTCAAATCCCAGACCAATCCCAGACTTAACTTGCGTTATCCTCTAAGATATTGATCGAAACCAGGTTTAGTCGATTGTTTCAGTGTGGTACCACATTACTACGTGATCCAAACCAGAAAATAACCCAAGATCTGTTCAACGAGTATGTGAAGTGTGCGAAAGTATGAGTCTGATGAGGTCAAATCCCAGACCAATACCAGACTTAACTTGCGTTATCCTCTAAAATATTGATCGAAACAAGGTTTAATGGACTGTTTCAGTGTGGTACCACATTACTACGTGATCCAAACCTGAAAAAACCCAGGTTTAGTTCAACAAGTATGAGAAGAATGCGAAAGTATGAGTCTGATGAGTGAAAATCCCAGGGCTAACCTAGACCTAACATGCGTTATCCTCTAAAATATTGATCCAAAGCAGGTTTAATGGACTGTTTCAGTGTGGTACCACACTACTACGTGATACAAACCAGAAAAAACCAAGGATCTGTTCAACAAGTATGTGAAAAACGCGAAAGTATGAGCCTGATGAGGGCGAATCCCAGACCAATGCCAGACCTAACTTGCGATATCCTCTAAAATATTGATCGAAACCAGGTTTAATTGACTGTTTTATTGTGGTACCACTCTACTACGTGATCCAAATCAGAAAAAACCCAGGATCCGTTCAACAACTATGTGAAGAATGCGATAGTATGAGTCTGATGAGTGAAAATCCCAGGCCTAACCTAGACCTAACATGCGTTATCCTCAAAAATATTGATCGAAACCTGGTTTAATCGACTGTTTCAGTGTGGTACCACATTACTATGTGATCCAAACCAGAAAATAACCCAAGATCTGTTCAACGAGTATGTGAAGTGTGCGAAAGTATGAGTCTGATGAGGTCAAATCCCAGACCAATACCAGACTTAACTTGCGTTATCCTCTAAAATATTGATCGAAACAAGGTTTAATGGACTGTTTCAGTGTGGTACCACATTACTACGTGATCCAAACCTGAAAAAACCCAGGTTTAGTTCAACAAGTATGAGAAGAATGCGAAAGTATGAGTCTGATGAGTGAAAATCCCAGGGCTAACCTAGACCTAACATGCGTTATCCTCTAAAATACTGGTCGAAACCAGGTTTAATTGACTGTTTCAGTGTTCTACTTCATTACTACGTGATCCAATCCAGAAATAGCTCAGGATCTAGCCATGAAGTATGAGAAATATGCGAAAGTATGAGCCTGACGATGGCAAACCTAGACCTAACCCAGACCTAACATGCGTTATCCTCTAAAATATTTATCAAGACCAGGTTTAATTGATTGTTTCAGTGTGGTCCCACATTACTACGTGATCCAAACCAGAAAAAACCCCCAAAACCATTCAACAAGTATGTGAAGAATGCGAAAGTATGAGTCTGATGAGGGCAAATCCCAGACCTATCCCAGACCTAACATGCGTTGTCCTCTAAGATATTCATGGAAACCAGGTTCAATTCACTGTTTCAGTGTGGTCCCACATTACTACGTGATCCAATCCAGAAAAAGCCCAGGATCTAGCCGTCAAGTATGAGTAATATGCGAAAGAATGAGCCTGATGAGAGTAAATCCCAGACCTAACCTAGACCTCACATGAATTATTCTCTATAATATTGATCGACCATGAATTATTCTCTATAATATTGATACCAGGTGTAATTGACTGTTTCAGTGTGGTCCCACATTACTACGTGATCTAAACGAGAAAAAACCCAGGATCCGTTCAACAAGTATGTGAAGAATGCGATAGTATGAGTCTGATGAGTGAAAATCCCAGGCCTAACCTAGACCTAAACATGCGTTATCCTGAATAATATTGATCGAAACCAGGTTTAATCGACTGTTTCAGTGTGGTACCACATTACTACGTGATCCAAAGCAGAAAAAAACCCAGGATCTGATCAACGAGTATGTGAAGTGTGCGAAAGTATAAGTCTGATGAGGGCTAATCCCAGACCTATCCCAGACCTAACATGCGTTATCCTCAAAAATATTGATCGAAACCTGGTTTAATCGACTGTTTCAGTGTGGTACCACATTACTAAGTGATCCAAACCAGACAAAACCCAGGATCCGTTCAACAAGTATGTGAAGTATGCGAAAGTATGAGTCTGATTAGTGAAAATCCCAGACCTAACCTAGACCTAACATGCGTTATTCTCTAAAATGTTGGTCGAAACCAGGTTTAATTGACTGTTTCAGTGTGGTCCCACATTACTACGTGATCCAAACCAGAAAAAACCCAGGATCCGTTCAACAAGTATGTGAAGAATGCGAAAGTATGAGTCTGATGAGTGAAAATCCCAGGCCTAACCTAGACCTAACATGCGTTATCCTCAAAAATATTGATCGAAACCTGGTTTAATCGACTGTTTCAGTGTGGTACCACATTACTATGTGATCCAAACCAGAAAATAACCCAAGATCTGTTCAACGAGTATGTGAAGTGTGCGAAAGTATGAGTCTGATGAGGTCAAATTCCAGACCAATACCAGACTTAACTTGCGTTATCCTCGAAAATATTGATCGAAACAAGGTTTAATGGACTGTTTCAGTGTGGTACCACATTACTATGTGATCCAAACCAGAGAATAACCCAGGATCTGTTCAACGAGTATGTGAAGGGTGCGAAAGTATGAGTCTGACGAGGTCAAATCCTAGACCTAACCCAGACCTAACATGCGTTATCCTCTAAAATATTTATCAAGACCAGGTTTAATTGAATGTTTCAGTGTGGTACCACATTACTACGTGATGCAATCCAGAAAAAGCCCAGGATCTAGCCATCAAGTTTGAGAAATATGCAAAAGAATAAGCTTGAAGGGGGCAAATCCTAGACCTAACCCTAAAATATTGATCGCAACCAGGTTTAATGGACTGTTTCAGTGTGGTACCACACTACAACGTGATCCAAACCAGAAAAAACCCAGGATCTGTTCAACAAGTATGTGAAAAACGCGAAAGTATGAGTCTGATGAGATCAAATCCCAGACCTATCCCAGACTTAACTTGCGTTATCCTCTAAAATATTGATCGAAACCAGGTTTAATCGACTGTTTCAGCGTGGTACCACATTACTACGTGATACAATCCAGGAACAGCCCAGGATCTAGCCATGAAGTATGAGAAATATGCGAAAGTATGAGCCAGATGAGGGCAAATCCTAGACCTAACCCAAACCTAACATGCGTTATCCTCTAAAATATTTATCAAGACCAGGTTTAATTGAATGTTTCAGTGTGGTACCACATTACTATGTGATCCAAACCAGAAAATAACCCAGGATCTGTTCAACGAGTATGTGAAGGGTGCGAAAGTATGAGTCTGACGAGGTCAAATCCCAGACCTATCCCAGACCTAACTTGCGTTATCCTCTAAAATATTGATCGAAACCAGGTTTAATGGACTGTTTCAGAGTGGCACCACTTTACTACGTGATCCAAAGCTGGAAAAACCCTCGATCAGGCCAACATGTATGTTAAAACTGCGAAAGTATGACCCTGATGAGGGCAAATCCCAGGCCTAACCTACACCTAATATGCGTTGTCCTCTAAAATATTGATGGAAACCAGGTTTAATTGACTGTTTCAGTGTTGTTCTTCATTACTACGTTATGCAATCCAGAAAAAGCCCAGGATCTAGCCATCAAGTATGAGAAATATGCGAAACAATGAGCCTGAAAAGAGCAAATACCAGACCTAACCTAGACCTAACATGAATTAGTCTCTAAAATACTGATCGAAACCAGGTTTAATTGACTGTCTCAGTGTGGTCCCACATTACTACGTGATCCAAACCAGAAAAAACCCAGGATCCGTTCAACAAGCATGTGAAGAATGCGAAAGTATGAGCCTGATGAGGGCAAATCCTAGAGCTAACCCAGACCTAACATGCGTTATCCTCAAAAATATTGATCGAAACCAGATTTAATTGACTGCTTCAGTGTGGTACCACATTACTACGTGATCAAAACCAGAAACAGCCCAGGATCTAGCCATGAAGTATGAGAAATATGCGAAAGTATGAGCCTGATGAGGGCAAATCCTAGACCTAACCCAAACCTAACATGCGTTATCCTCTAAAATATTTACCAAGACCAGGTTTAATTGAATGTTTCAGTGTGGTACCACATTACTACGTGATCCAATCCAGAAATAGCCCAGGATCTAGCCATGAAGTATCAGAAATATGCGAAAGTATGAGCCTGACGAGAGCAAATCCTAGACCTAACCCAGACCTAAGATGGGTTATCCTCTAAAATATTGATCGAAACCAGATTTAATTGACTGCTTCAGTGTGGTACCACATTACTACGTGATGCAAACCAGAAAAAACCCAGGCTCCGTTCAACAAGTATGTGAAGAATGCGAAAGTATGAGCCTGATGAGGGCAAATCCTAGAGCTAACCCAGACCTAACATGCGTTATCCTCAAAAATATTGATCGCAACCAGGTTTAATGGACTGTTTCAGTGTGGTACCACACTACTACGTGATCCAAACCAGAAGAAACCCAGGATCTGTTCAACAAGTATGTGAAAAACGCGAAAGTATGAGTCTGATGAGGTCAAATTCCAGACCTATCCCAGACTTAACTTGCGTTATCCTCTAAAATATTGATCGAAACCGGGTCTAATCGACTGTTTCAGCGTGGTACCACATTACTACGTGATCCAAACCAGAAAAAGCCCAGCATCTAGCCATCAAGTATGAGAAATATGCGAAAGAATGAGCCTGATGAGAGCAAATCCCAGACCTAACCTAGACCTAACATGTATTATTCTCAAAAATATTGATCGAAACCTGGTTTAATTGACTGTTTCAGTGTGGTCCCACATTACTACGTGATCCAAACCAGAAAAAACCCAGGATCCGTACAACAAGTATGCGAACAATGCGAAAGTATGAGCCTGATGAGTGAAAATCCCAGGCCTAACCTAGACCTAACATGCGTTATCCTCAAAAATATTGATCGAAACCTGGTATAATCGACTGTTTCAGTGTGGTACCACATTACTATGTGATCCAAACCAGAAAATAACCTAGGATCTGTTCAACTTGTATGTGAAGTGTGCGAAAGTATGAGTCTGATGAGTGAAATTCCCAGACCTAACCTAGACCTAACATGCGTTATCCTCTAAAATATTGATCCAAACCAGGTTTAATGGACTGTTTCAGTGTGGTACCACACTACTACGTGATCCAAACCAGAAAATAACCCAGGATCTGTTCAAAAAGTATGTGAAAAACGCGAAAGTATGAGCCTGATGAGGGCAAATCCAAGACCTATCCCAGACCTAACTTGCGTTGTCCTCTAAGAGTTTGATGGAAACCAGGTTTAATTGACTGTTTCAGTGTGGTACCACATTACTACGTGATCTAATCCAGAAATAGCCCAGGATCTAGCCATCAAGTATGAGAAATATGCGAAATAATGAGCCTGATGAGAGCAAGTCCCAGACCTAACCTAGACCTAACATGAATTATTCTCTAAAATATTGATCAAAACCAGGTTTAATTGACTGTTTCAGTGTGGTACCACACTACTACGTGATCCAAACCAGAAAAAACCCCGGATCTGTTCAAAAAGTATGTGAAAAACGCGAAAGTATGAGTCTGATGAGATCAAATCCCAGACCTATCCCAGACTTAACTTGCGTTATCCTCTAAAATATTGATCGAAACCAGGTTTAATCGACTGTTTCAGCGTGGTACCACATTACTATGTGATACAATGCAGAAACAGCCCAGGATCTAGCCATGAAGTATGAGAAATATGCGAAAGTAAGAGCCTGATGAGTGAAAATCCCCGGCCTAACCTAGACCTAACATGCGTTATCCTCAAAAATATTGATCCAAACCAGGTTTAATGGACTGTTTCAGTGTGGTACCACCTTACTACGTGATCCAAAGCAGAAAAAACCGTCGATCAGGTCAACATGTATGTTAAAACTGCGAAAGTATGACCCTGATGAGAGCAAATCTCAGGCCTTACCTAGACCTAACTTGCGTTGTCCTCTAAAATATTGATGGAAACCAGGTTTCATTGACTGTTTCAGTGTGGTACTACATTATTACGTGATGCAATCCAGAAAAAGCCCAGGATCTAGCCATCAAGTATGGGAAATATGCGAAAGAATGAGCCTGATGAGAGCAAATCCCAGACCTAACCTAGACCTAACATGCGTTATCCTCTAAAATATTGAGCGAAACCAGGTTTAATGGACTGTTTCAGTGTGGTACCACACTACTTCGTGATCCAAACCAGAAAAAACCCAGGATCTGTTCAACAAGTATGCGAAAAACGCTAAACTGTGAGCGTGATGAGGGCAAATCTTAGACCTAACCCAGACCTAAGATGCGTTATCCTCTAAAATATTTATCCAGACCAGGTTTCATTGAATGTTTCAGTGTGGTACCACTTTACTACGTGATCCAATCCAGAAATAGCCCAGGATCTAGCCATGAAGTATGAGAAATATGCGAAAGTAAGAGCCTGATGAGGGCAAATCCTAGACCTATCCCAGACCTAACTTCCGTTATCCTCTAAAATATTGATCGAAACCAGGTTTAATTGACTGTTTCAGCGTGGTACCACATTACTACGTGATACAATCCAGGAACAGCCCAGGATCTAGCCATGAAGTATGAGAAATATGCGAAAGTATGAGCCTGATGAGGGCAAATCCTAGACCTAACCCAGACCTAACATGCGTTATCCTCTAAAATATTTATCAAGACCAGGTTTAATTGATTGTTTCAGTGTGGTCCCACATTACTACGTGTTCCATGCCTGAAAATACCCAGGATCTGTTCAACATGTATGAGAAATATGCGGAAGAATGAGCCTGATGGGAGCAAATCCCAGACCTAACCTAGACATAACATGAATTATTCTCTAAAATATTGATCGAAACCAGGTTTACTTGACTGTTTCAGTGTGGTCCCACATTACTACGTGATCCAAACCAGAAAAAACCCAGGATCTGTTCAACAAGTATGTGAAAAACGCGAAACTGTGAGCCTGATGAGGGCAAATCTTAGACCTAACCTTGACCTAACATGCGTTATCCTCTAAGATATTTATCCAGACCAGGTTTCATTGAATGTTTCAGTGTGGTACCACTTTACTACGTGATCCAATCCAGAAATAGCCCAGGAGCTAGCCATGAAGTATGAGAAATATGCGAAAGTATGAGCCTGATGAGGGCAAATCCTAGACCTAACCCAGACCTAACATGCGTTATTCTCTAAAATATTTATCAAGACCAGGTTTAATTGAATGTTTCAGTGCGGTACCACATTACTACGTCATCCAAACCAGAAAAAACCCAGGATCCGTTCAACAAGTATGCGAAGAATGCGAAGGTATGAGTCTGATCAGTGAAAATCTCAGGCCTTACCTAGACCTAACTTGCGTTGTCTTCTAAAATATTCATGGAAACCTGGTTTCATTGACTGTTTCAGTGTGGTACTACATTACTACGTGATGCAATCTAGAAAAAGCCCAGGATCTAGCCATCAAGTGTGAGAAATATGCGAAAGAATGAGCCTGATGACAGCAAATCCCAGACCTAACCTAGACCTAACATGCGTTATCCTCTAAAATATTGAGCGAAACCAGGTTTAATGGACTGTTTCAGTGTGGTACCACTTTACTACGTGATCCAATCCCGAAATAGCCCAGGATCTGTTCAACAAGTATGTGAAAAACGCGAAACTGTGAGCCTGATGAGGGCAAATCTTAGACCTAACCTTGACCTAACATGCGATATCCTCTAAGATATTTATCCAGACCAGGTTTCATTGAATGTTTCAGTGTGGTACCACTTTACTACGTGATCCAATCCAGAAATCGCCCAGGAGCTAGCCATGAAATATGAGAAATATGCGAAAGTAAGAGCCTGATGAGGGCAAATCCTAGACCTATCCCAGACCTAACTTCCGTTATCCTCTAAAATATTGATCGAAACCAGGTTTAATTGACTGTTTCAGCGTGGTACCACATTACTACGTGATACAATCCAGAAACAGCCCAGGATCTAGCCATGAAGTATGAGAAATATGCGAAAGTAAGAGCCTGATGAGGGCAAATCCTAGACCTATCCCAGACCTAACTTCCGTTATCCTCTAAAATATTGATCGAAAACAGGTTTAATTGACTGTTTCAGTGTTGCACTTCATTACTAAGTGATGCAATCCAGAAACAGCCCAGGATGTAGCCATCAAGTATGAGAAATATGCGAAAGAATGAGCCTGATGAGGGCAAATCCTAGACCTAACCCAGACCTAACATGAATTATTCTCTAAAATATTGATCGAAACCAGGTTTAATTGACTGTTTCAGTGTTGTACTTTATTACTACGTGATGCAATCCAGAAAAAGCCCAGGATCTAGCCATCAAGTATGAGAAATATGCGAAAGAATGAGCCTGATGAGTGCAAATCCCAGACCTAACCTAGACCTAACATGAATTATTCTCTAAAATATTGATCGAAACCAGGTTTAATTGACTGTTTTAGTGTTGTACTTCATTACTACGTGATGCAATCTAGAAAAAGTCCAGGATCTAGCCATCAAGTATGAGAAATATGCGAAAGAATGAACCTGATGAGAGCAAATCCTTGACCTAACCTAGACCTAACATGAGTTATTCTCTAAAATATTGATCGAAACCTGGTTTAATCGACTGTTTCAGTGTGGTACCACATTACTATGTGATCCAATCCAGAAATAGCCCAGGATCTAGCCATGAAGTATGAGAAATATGCGAAAATATGAGCCTGATGAGAGCAAATCCCAGACCTAACCTAGACCTAACATGAATTATTATGCAATCCAGAAAAAGCCCAGGATCTAGCCATCAAGTATGAGAAATATGCGAAAGAATGAGCCTGATGAGAGCAAATCCCTGACCTAACCTAGACCTAACATGAATTATTCTCTAAAATATTGATCAAAAGTAGGTTTCATTGACTGTTTCAGTGTGGTACCACATTACTACGTGATCCAATCCAGAAATAGCCCAGGATCTAGCCATGAAGTATGAGAAATATGCGAAAATATGAGCCTGATGAGGGCAAATCCTAGACCTAATCCAGACCTAACATGCGTTATTCTCTAAAATATTGATGGAAACCAGGTTTAATTGACAGTTTCAGAGTTGTACTTCATTACTACGTCATGCAATCCAGAAAAAGCCCCGGATCTAGCCATCAAGTATGAGAAATATGCGAAAGAATGAGCCTGATGAGAGCAAATCCCAGACCTAATTTAGACCTAACATGAATTATTCTCTAAAATATTGATCGAAACCAGGTTTAATTGACTGTTTCAGTGTTGTACTTCATTACTACGTGATGCAATCCAGAAAAAGTCCAGGATCTAGCCATCAAGTATGAGAAATATGCGAAAGAATGAACCTGATGAGAGCAAATCCTTGACCTAACCTAGACCTAACATGAATTATTCTCTAATATATTGATCGAAACCTGGTTTAATCGACTGTTTCAGTGTGGTACCACATTACTATGTGATCCAAACCAGAAAATAACCCAGGATCTGTACAAGGAGTATGTGAAGTGTGCGAAATTATGAGTCTGATGAGTGAAAATCCCAGACCTAACCTAGACCTAACATGCGTTATCCTCTAAAATATTGATCCAAACCAGGTTTAATGGACTGTTTCAGTGTGGTACCACACTACTACGTGATCCAAATCAGAAAAAACCCAGGATCTGTTCAACAAGTATGTGAAAAACGCAAAAGTATGAGTCTGATGAGTGAAAATCCCAGGGCTAACCTAGACCTAACATGCGTTCTCCTCTAAAATATTGATCGAAACCAGGTTTAATCGACTGTTTCAGTGTGGTACCACATTACTACGTGATCCAAACCAGAAAAAACCCAGGATCCGTTCAACAAGTATGTGAAGAATGCGAAAGTATGAGTCTGATGAGTGAAAATCCCAGACCTAACCTAGACCTAACATGCGTTATCCTCTAAAATATTGATCCAAACCAGGTTTAATGGACTGTTTCAGTGTGGTACCATACTACTACGTGATCCAAACCAGAAAAAACCCAGGATCTGTTCAACATGTATGTGAAAAACGCGAAAGTATGAGCCTGATGAGGGCAAATCCCAGACCTATCCCAGACCTGATGTGCGTTGTCCTCTAAGATATTGATGGAAACCAGGTTTAATTGACTGTTTCTGTGTTGTACTTCATTACTACGTGATACCATCCAGAAAAAGCCCAGCATCTAGCCATCAAGTATGAGAAATATGCGAAAGAATGAGCCTGATGAGAGCAAATCCCAGACCTAACCTAGACCTAACATGCGTTATCCTCTAAAATATTGATCCAAACCAGGTTTAATGGACTGTTTCAGTGTGGTTCCATACTACTACGTGATCCACACCAGAAAAAACCCAGGATCTGTTCAACATGTATGTGAAAAACGCGAAAGTAGGAGCCTGATGAGGGCAAATCCCAGACCTATCCCAGACCTGACTTGCGTTGTCCTCTAAGATATTGATGGAAACCAGGTTTAATTGACTGTTTCTGTGTTGTACTTCATTACTACGTGATACCATCCAGAAAAAGCCCAGCATCTAGCCATCAAGTATGAGAAATATGCGAAAGAATGAGCCTGATGAGAGCAAATCCCAGACCTAACCTAGACCTAACATGTATTATTCTCAAAAATATTGATCGAAACCACGTTTAATTGACTGTTTCAGTGTGGTCCCACATTACTACGTGATCCAAACCAGAAAAAACCCAGGATCCGTACAACAAGTATGTGAAGAATGCGAAAGTATGAGTCTGATGAGTGAAAATCCCAGACCTAACCTAGACCTAACATGCGTCATCCTCTAAAATATTGATCCAAACCAGGTTTAATGGACTGTTTCAGTGTGGTACCACACTACTACGTGATCCAAACCAGAAAAAACCCAGGATCTGTTCAACAAGTATGTGAAAAACGCAAAAGTATGAGTCTGATGAGTGAAAATCCCAGGGCTAACCTAGACCTAACATGAGTTATCCTCTAAAATATTGATCGAAACCAGGTTTAATCGACTGCTTCAGTGTGGTACCACATTACTACGTGATCCAAACCAGAAAAAACCCAGGATCCGGTCAACAAGTATGTGAAGAATGCGAAAGTATGAGTCTGATGAGTGAAAATCCCCGAACTAACCTAGACCTAACATGCGTTATCCTCTAAAATATTGATCCAAACCAGGTTTAATGGACTGTTTCAGTGTGGTACCACACTACTACGTGATCCAAACCAGAAAAAACCCAGGATCCGTTCAACAAGTATGTGAAGAATGCGAAAGTATGAGTCTGATGAGTGAAAATCCCAGACCTAACCTAGACCTAACATGCGTTATCCTCTAAAATATTGATCCAAACCAGGTTTAATGGACTGTTTCAGTGTGGTACCATACTACTACGTGATCCAAATCAGAAAAAACCCAGGATCTGTTCAACATGTATGTGAAAAACGCGAAAGTAGGAGCCTGATGAGGGCAAATCCCAGACCTATCCCAGACCTGACTTGCGTTGTCCTCTAAGATATTGATGGAAACCAGGTTTAATTGACTGTTTCTGTGTTGTACCACATTACTACGTGATCCAAACCAGAAAAAACCCAGGATCCGTTCAACAAGTATGTGAAGAATGCGAAAGTATGAGTCTGATGAGTGAAAATCCCCGAACTAACCTAGACCTAACATGCGTTATCCTCTAAAATATTGATCGAAACCAGGTTTAATCGACTGTTTCAGTGTGGTACCACATTACTACGTGATCCAAACCAGAAAAAACCCAGGATCCGTTCAACAAGTATGTGAAGAATGCGAAAGTATGAGTCTGATGAGTGAAAATCCCAGACCTAACCTAGACCTAACATGCGTTATCCTCTAAAATATTGATCCAAACCAGGTTTAATGGACTGTTTCAGTGTGGTACCATACTACTACGTGATCCAAATCAGAAAAAACCCAGGATCTGTTCAACATGTATGTGAAAAACGCGAAAGTAGGAGCCTGATGAGGGCAAATCCCAGACCTATCCCAGACCTGACTTGCGTTGTCCTCTAAGATATTGATGGAAACCAGGTTTAATTGACTGTTTCTGTGTTGTACCACATTACTACGTGATCCAAACCAGAAAAAACCCAGGATCCGTTCAACAAGTATGTGAAGAATGCGAAAGTATGAGTCTGATGAGTGAAAATCCCCGAACTAACCTAGACCTAACATGCGTTATCCTCTAAAAGATTGATCGAAACCAGGTTTAATCGACTGTTTCAGTGTGGTACCACATTACTACGTGATCCAAACCAGAAAAAACCCAGGATCCGTTCAACAAGTATGTGAAGAATGCGAAAGTATGAGTCTGATGAGTGAAAATCCCAGACCTAACCTAGACCTAACATGCGTTATCCTCTAAAATATTGATCCAAACCAGGTTTAACGGACTGTTTCAGTGTGGTACCACACTACTACGTGATCCAAACCAGAAAAAACCCAGGATCTGTTCAACAAGTATGTGAAAAACACAAAAGTATGAGTCTGATGAGTGAAAATCCCAGGGCTAACCTAGACCTAACATGCGTTATCCTCTAAGATATTGATGGAAACCAGGTTTAATTGACTGTTTCTGTGTTGTACTTCATTACTACGTGATACCATCCAGAAAAAGCCCAGCATCTAGCCATCAAGTATGAGAAATATGCGAAAGAATGAGCCTGATGAGAGCAAATCCCAGACCTAACCTAGACCTAACATGTATTATTCTCAAAAATATTGATCGAAACCAGGTTTAATTGACTGTTTCCGTGTGGTCCCACATTACTACGTGATCCAAACCAGAAAAAACCCAGGATCCGTACAACAAGTATGTGAAGAATGCGAAAGTATGAGTCTGATGAGTGAAAATCCCAGACCTAACCTAGACCTAACATGCGTTATCCTCTAAAATATTGATCCAAACCAGGTTTAACGGACTGTTTCAGTGTGGTACCACACTACTACGTGATCCAAACCAGAAAAAACCCAGGATCTGTTCAACAAGTATGTGAAAAACACAAAAGTATGAGTCTGATGAGTGAAAATCCCAGGGCTAACCTAGACCTAACATGCGTTATCCTCTAAAATATTGATCGAAACCAGGTTTAATCGACTGCTTCAGTGTGGTACCACATTACTACGTGATCCAAACCAGAATAAACCCAGGATCCGGTCAACAAGTATGTGAAGAATGCGAAAGTATGAGTCTGATGAGTGAAAATCCCCGAACTAACCTAGACCTAACATGCGTTATCCTCTAAAATATTGATCCAAACCAGGTTTAATGGACTGTTTCAGTGCGGTACCACACTACTACGTGATCCAAACCAGAAAAAACCCAGGATCCGTTCAACAAGTATGTGAAGAATGCGAAAGTATGAGTCTGATGAGTGAAAATCCCAGAACTAACCTAGACCTAACATGCGTTATCCTCTAAAATATTGATCCAAACCAGGTTTAATGGACTGTTTCAGTGTGGTTCCATACTACTACGTGATCCAAATCAGAAAAAACCCAGGATCTGTTCAACATGTATGTGAAAAACGCGAAAGTATGAGCCTGATGAGGGCAAATCCCAGACCTATCCCAGACCTGATGTGCGTTGTCCTCTAAGATATTGATGGAAACCAGGTTTAATTGACTGTTTCTGTGTTGTACTTCATTACTACGTGATACCATCCAGAAAAAGCCCAGCATCTAGCCATCAAGTATGAGAAATATGCGAAAGAATGAGCCTGATGAGAGCAAATCCCAGACCTAACCTAGACCTAACATGCGTTATCCTCTAAAATATTGATCCAAACCAGGTTTAATGGACTGTTTCAGTGTGGTTCCATACTACTACGTGATCCACACCAGAAAAAACCCAGGATCTGTTCAACATGTATGTGAAAAACGCGAAAGTAGGAGCCTGATGAGGGCAAATCCCAGACCTATCCCAGACCTGACTTGCGTTGTCCTCTAAGATATTGATGGAAACCAGGTTTAATTGACTGTTTCTGTGTTGTACTTCATTACTACGTGATACCATCCAGAAAAAGCCCAGCATCTAGCCATCAAGTATGAGAAATATGCGAAAGAATGAGCCTGATGAGAGCAAATCCCAGACCTAACCTAGACCTAACATGTATTATTCTCAAAAATACTGATCGAAACCACGTTTAATTGACTGTTTCAGTGTGGTCCCACATTACTACGTGATCCAAACCAGAAAAAACCCAGGATCCGTACAACAAGTATGTGAAGAATGCGAAAGTATGAGTCTGATGAGTGAAAAACCCAGACCTAACCTAGACCTAACATGCGTTATCCTCTAAAATATTGATCCAAACCAGGTTTAATGGACTGTTTCAGTGTGGTACCACACTACTACGTGATCCAAACCAGAAAAAACCCAGGATCTGTTCAACAAGTATGTGAAAAACGCAAAAGTATGAGTCTGATGAGTGAAAATCCCAGGGCTAACCTAGACCTAGCATGAGTTATCCTCTAAAATATTGATCGAAACCAGGTTTAATCGACTGCTTCAGTGTGGTACCACATTACTACGTGATCCAAACCAGAAAAAACCCAGGATCCGGTCAACAAGTATGTGAAGAATGCGAAAGTATGAGTCTGATGAGTGAAAATCCCCGAACTAACCTAGACCTAACATGCGTTATCCTCTAAAATATTGATCCAAACCAGGTTTAATGGACTGTTTCAGAGTGGTACCACACTACTACGTGATCCAAACCAGAAAAAACCCAGGATCCGTTCAACAAGTATGTGAAGAATGCGAAAGTATGAGTCTGATGAGTGAAAATCCCAGACCTAACCTAGACCTAACATGCGTTATCCTCTAAAATATTGATCCAAACCAGGTTTAATGGACTGTTTCAGTGTGGTACCATACTACTACGTGATCCAAATCAGAAAAAACCCAGGATCTGTTCAACATGTATGTGAAAAACGCGAAAGTAGGAGCCTGATGAGGGCAAATCCCAGACCTATCCCAGACCTGACTTGCGTTGTCCTCCAAGATATTGATGGAAACCAGGTTTAATTGACTGTTTCTGTGTTGTACCACATTACTACGTGATCCAAACCAGAAAAAACCCAGGATCCGTTCAACAAGTATGTGAAGAATGCGAAAGTATGAGTCTGATGAGTGAAAATCCCCGAACTAACCTAGACCTAACATGCGTTATCCTCTAAAATATTGATCGAAACCAGGTTTAATCGACTGTTTCAGTGTGGTACCACATTACTACGTGATCCAAACCAGAAAAAACCCAGGATCCGTTCAACAAGTATGTGAAGAATGCGAAAGTATGAGTCTGATGAGTGAAAATCCCAGACCTAACCTAGACCTAACATGCGTTATCCTCTAAAATATTGATCCAAACCAGGTTTAATGGACTGTTTCAGTGTGGTACCATACTACTACGTGATCCAAATCAGAAAAAACCCAGGATCTGTTCAACATGTATGTGAAAAACGCGAAAGTAGGAGCCTGATGAGGGCAAATCCCAGACCTATCCCAGACCTGACTTGCGTTGTCCTCTAAGATATTGATGGAAACCAGGTTTAATTGACTGTTTCTGTGTTGTACCACATTACTACGTGATCCAAACCAGAAAAAACCCAGGATCCGTTCAACAAGTATGTGAAGAATGCGAAAGTATGAGTCTGATGAGTGAAAATCCCCGAACTAACCTAGACCTAACATGCGTTATCCTCTAAAATATTGATCGAAACCAGGTTTAATCGACTGTTTCAGTGTGGTACCACATTACTACGTGATCCAAACCAGAAAAAACCCAGGATCCGTTCAACAAGTATGTGAAGAATGCGAAAGTATGAGTCTGATGAGTGAAAATCCCAGACCTAACCTAGACCTAACATGCGTTATCCTCTAAAATATTGATCCAAACCAGGTTTAATGGACTGTTTCAGTGTGGTACCATACTACTACGTGATCCAAACCAGAAAAAACCCAGGATCTGTTCAACATGTATGTGAAAAACGCGAAAGTATGAGCCTGATGAGGGCAAATCCCAGACCTATCCCAGACCTGATGTGCGTTGTCCTCTAAGATATTGATGGAAACCAGGTTTAGTTGACTGTTTCTGTGTTGTACTTCATTACTACGTGATACCATCCAGAAAAAGCCCAGCATCTAGCCATCAAGTATGAGAAATATGCGAAAGAATGAGCCTGATGAGAGCAAATCCCAGACCTAACCTAGACCTAACATGTATTATTCTCAAAAATATTGATCGAAACCAGGTTTAATTGACTGTTTCAGTGTGGTCCCACATTACTACGTGATCCAAACCAGAAAAAACCCAGGATCCGTACAACAAGTATGTGAAGAATGCGAAAGTATGAGTCTGATGAGTGAAAATCCCAGACCTAACCTAGACCTAACATGCGTTATCCTCTAAAATATTGATCCAAACCAGGTTTAACGGACTGTTTCAGTGTGGTACCACACTACTACGTGATCCAAACCAGAAAAAACCCAGGATCTGTTCAACAAGTATGTGAAAAACACAAAAGTATGAGTCTGATGAGTGAAAATCCCAGGGCTAACCTAGACCTAACATGCGTTATCCTCTAAAATATTGATCGAAACCAGGTTTAATCGACTGCTTCAGTGTGGTACCACATTACTACGTGATCCAAACCAGAATAAACCCAGGATCCGGTCAACAAGTATGTGAAGAATGCGAAAGTATGAGTCTGATGAGTGAAAATCCCCGAACTAACCTAGACCTAACATGCGTTATCCTCTAAAATATTGATCCAAACCAGGTTTAATGGACTGTTTCAGTGCGGTACCACACTACTACGAGATCCAAACCAGAAAAAACCCAGGATCCGTTCAACAAGTATGTGAAGAATGCGAAAGTATGAGTCTGATGAGTGAAAATCCCAGAACTAACCTAGACCTAACATGCGTTATCCTCTAAAATATTGATCCAAACCAGGTTTAATGGACTGTTTCAGTGTGGTTCCATACTACTACGTGATCCAAATCAGAAAAAACCCAGGATCTGTTCAACATGTATGTGAAAAACGCGAAAGTATGAGCCTGATGAGGGCAAATCCCAGACCTATCCCAGACCTGATGTGCGTTGTCCTCTAAGATATAGATGGAAACCAGGTTTAATTGACTGTTTCTGTGTTGTACTTCATTACTACGTGATACCATCCAGAAAAAGCCCAGCATCTAGCCATCAAGTATGAGAAATATGCGAAAGAATGAGCCTGATGAGAGCAAATCCCAGACCTAACCTAGACCTAACATGCGTTATCCTCTAAAATATTGATCCAAACCAGGTTTAATGGACTGTTTCAGTGTGGTAACATACTACTACGTGATCCACACCAGAAAAAACCCAGGATCTGTTCAACATGTATGTGAAAAACGCGAAAGTAGGAGCCTGTGAGGGCAAATCCCAGACCTATCCCAGACCTGACTTGCGTTGTCCTCTAAGATATTGATGGAAACCAGGTTTAATTGACTGCTTCTGTGTTGTACTTCATTACTACGTGATACCATCCAGAAAAAGCCCAGCATCTAGCCATCAAGTATGAGAAATATGCGAAAGAATGAGCCTGATGAGAGCAAATCCCAGACCTAACCTAGACCTAACATGTATTATTCTCAAAAATATTGATCCAAACCAGGTTTAATGGACTGTTTCAGTGTGGTACCATACTACTACGTGATCCACACCAGAAAAAACCCAGGATCTGTTCAACATGTATGTGAAAAACGCGAAAGTATGAGTCTGATGAGTGAAAATCCCAGACCTAACCTAGACCTAACATGCGTTATCCTCTAAAATATTGATCCAAACCAGGTTTAATGGACTGTTTCAGTGTGGTACCACACTACTACGTGATCCAAACCAGAAAAAACCCAGGATCTGTTCAACAAGTATGTGAAAAACGCAAAAGTATGAGTCTGATGAGTGAAAATCCCAGGGCTAACCTGGACCTAACATGCGTTATCCTCTAAAATATTGATCGAAACCAGGTTTAATCGACTGTTTCAGTGTGGTACCACATTACTACGTGATCCAAACCAGAAAAAACCCAGGATCCGTTCAACAAGTATGTGAAGAATGCGAAAGTATGAGTCTGATGAGGGCAAATCCCAGACCTATCCCAGACCTAACTTGCGTTGTCCTCTAAGATATTGATGGAAACCAGGTTTAATTGACTGTTTCTGTGTTGTACTTCATTACTACGTGATGCAATCCTGAAAAAGCCCAGCATCTAGCCATCAAGTATGAGAAATATGCGAAAGAATGATCCTGATAAGAGCAAATCCCAGACCTAACCTAGACCTAACATGAATTATTCTCTAAAATATTGATCGAAACCAGGTTTAATTGACTGTTTCAGTGTGGTCCCACATTACTACATGATCCAAACCAGAAAAAACCCAGGATCCGTTCAACAAGTATGTGAAGAATGCGAAAGTATGAGTCTGATGAGAGCAAATACTAGACCTAACCCAGACCTTACATGCGTTATCCTCTAAAATATTTATCAAGACCAGGTTTAATTGAATGTTTCAGTGTGGTACCACATTACTACGTGATGCAATCCAGAAAAAGCCCAGGATCTAGCCATGAAGTTTGAGAATTATGCGAAAGAATGAGCCTGATGAGGGCAAATCCTAGAGCTAACCCAGACCTAACATGCGTTACCCTCTAAAATATTGACCGCAACCAGGTTTAATGGACTGTTTCAGTGTGGTACCACACTACTACGTGATCCAAATCAGAAAAAACCCAGGATCTGTTCAACAAGTATGTGAAAAACGCAAAAGTATGAGTCTGATGAGTGAAAATCCCAGGGCTAACCTAGACCTAACATGCGTTCTCCTCTAAAATATTGATCGAAACCAGGTTTAATCGACTGTTTCAGTGTGGTACCACATTACTACGTGATCCAAACCAGAAAAAACCCAGGATCCGTTCAACAAGTATGTGAAGAATGCGAAAGTATGAGTCTGATGAGTGAAAATCCCAGACCTAACCTAGACCTAACATGCGTTATCCTCTAAAATATTGATCCAAACCAGGTTTAATGGACTGTTTCAGTGTGGTACCATACTACTACGTGATCCAAACCAGAAAAAACCCAGGATCTGTTCAACATGTATGTGAAAAACGCGAAAGTATGAGCCTGATGAGGGCAAATCCCAGACCTATCCCAGACCTGATGTGCGTTGTCCTCTAAGATATTGATGGAAACCAGGTTTAATTGACTGTTTCTGTGATGTACTTCATTACTACGTGATACCATCCAGAAAAAGCCCAGCATCTAGCCATCAAGTATGAGAAATATGCGAAAGAATGAGCCTGATGAGAGCAAATCCCGGACCTAACCTAGACCTAACATGCGTTATCCTCTAAAATATTGATCCAAACCAGGTTTAATGGACTGTTTCAGTGTGGTACCATACTACTACGTGATCCACACCAGAAAAAACCCAGGATCTGTTCAACATGTATGTGAAAAACGCGAAAGTAGGAGCCTGATGAGGGCAAATCCCAGACCTATCCCAGACCTGACTTGCGTTGTCCTCGAAGATATTGATGGAAACCAGGTTTAATGGACTGTTTCAGTGTGGTACCACACTACTACGTGATCCACACCAGAAAAAACCCAGGATCTGTTCAACAAGTATGTGAAAAACGCAAAAGTATGAGTCTGATGAGTGAAAATCCCACGGCTAACCTAGACCTAACATGCGTTATCCTCTAAAATATTGATCGAAACCAGGTTTAATCGACTGTTTCAGTGTGGTACCACATTACTACGTGATCCAAACCAGAAAAAACCCAGGATCCGTTCAACAAGTATGTGAAGAATGCGAAAGTATGAGTCTGATGAGTGAAAATCCCCGAACTAACCTAGACCTAACATGCGTTATCCTCTAAAATATTGATCCAAACCAGGTTTAATGGACTGTTTCAGTGTGGTACCACACTACTACGTGATCCAAACCAGAAAAAACCCAGGATCTGTTCAACAGGTATGTGAAAAACGCGAAAGTATGAGCCTGATGAGGGCAAATCCCAGACCTATCCCAGACCTAACTTGCGTTGTCCTCTAAGATATTGATGGAAACCAGGTTTAATTGACTGTTTCTGTGTTGTACTTCATTACTACGTGATGCAATCCAGAAAAAGCCCAGCATCTAGCCATCAAGTATGAGAAATATGCGAAAGAATGAGCCTGATGAGAGCAAATCCCAGACCTAACCTAGACCTAACATGTATTATTCTGAAAAATATTGATCGAAACCTGGTTTAATTGACTGTTTCAGTGTGGTCCCACATTACTACGTGATCCAAACCAGAAAAAACCCAGGATCCGTACAACAAGTATGCGAAGAATGCGAAAGTATGAGCCTGATGAGTGAAAATCCCAGGCCTAACCTAGACCTAACATGCGTTATCCTCTAAAATATTTATCAAGACCAGGTTTAATTGAATGTTTCAGTGTGGTACCACATTACTACGTGATGCAATCCAGAAAAAGCCCAGGATCTAGCCATGAAGTTTGAGAAATATGCGAAAGAATGAGCCTGATGAGGGCAAATCCTAGAGCTAACCCAGACCTAACATGCGTTATCCTCTAAAATATTGACCGCAACCAGGTTTAATGGACTGTTTCAGTGTGGTACCACACTACTACGTGATCCAAACCAGAAAAAACCCAGGATCTGTTCAACAAGTATGTGAAAAACGCGAAAGTATGAGCCTGATGAGGGCAAATTTCAGTCCTATCCCAGACCTAACTTGCGTTGTCCTCTAAAATATTGATCGAAACCAGGTTTAATCGACTGTTTCAGTGTGGTACCACATTACTACGTGATCCAAACCAGAAAAAACCCTGGATCCGTTCAACAAGTATGTGAAGAATGCGAAAGTATGAGTCTGATGAGTGAAAATCCCCGAACTAACCTAGACCTAACATGCGTTATCCTCTAAAATATTGATCGAAACCAGGTTTAATCGACTGTTTCAGTGTGGTACCACATTACTACGTGATCCAAACCAGAAAAAACCCAGGATCCGTACAACAAGTATGTGAAGAATGCGAAAGTATGAGTCTGATGAGTGAAAATCCCAGGGCTAACCTAGACCTAACATGCGTTATCCTCTAAAATATTGATCGAAACCAGGTTTAATCGACTGTTTCAGTGTGGTACCACATTACTACGTGATCCAAACCAGAAAAAACCCAGGATCCGTACAACAAGTATGTGAAGAATGCGAAAGTATGAGTCTGATGAGTGAAAATCCCAGGGCTAACCTAGACCTAACATGCGTTATCCTCTAAAATATTGATCGAAACCAGGTTTAATCGACTGTTTCAGTGTGGTACCACATTACTACGTGATCCAAACCAGAAAAAACCCTGGATCCGTTCAACAAGTATGTGAAGAATGCGAAAGTATGAGTCTGATGAGTGAAAATCCCCGAACTAACCTAGACCTAACATGCGTTATCCTCTAAAATATTGATCGAAACCAGGTTTAATCGACTGTTTCAGTGTGGTACCACATTACTACGTGATCCAAACCAGAAAAAACCCAGGATCCGTACAACAAGTATGTGAAAAACGCGAAAGTATGAGCCTGATGAGGGCAAATTTCAGTCCTATCCCAGACCTAACTTGCGTTGTCCTCTAAGATATTGATGGAAACCAGGTTTAAGTGACTGTTTCAGTGTTGTACTTCATTACTACGTGATGCGATCAAGAAAAAGCCCAGGATCTAGCCATCATGTATGAGACATATGCGAAAGAATAAGCCTGATGAGGGCAATTCCTAGACCTAACCCAGACCTAACATGCGTTATCCTCTAAAATATTGATCCAAACCAGGTTTAATGGACTGTTTAAGTGTGGTACCACACTACTACGTGATCCAAACCAGAAAAAACCCAGGATCTGTTCAACAAGTATGTGAAAAACGCAAAAGTATGAGTCTGATGAGTGAAAATCCCAGGGCTAACCTAGACCTAACATGCGTTATCCTCTAAAATATTGATCGAAACCAGGTTTAATCGACTGTTTCAGTGTGGTACCACATTACTACGTGATCCAAACCAGAAAAAACCCTGGATCCGTTCAACAAGTATGTGAAGAATGCGAAAGTATGAGTCTGATGAGTGAAAATCCCCGAACTAACCTAGACCTAACATGCGTTATCCTCTAAAATATTGATCGAAACCAGGTTTAATCGACTGTTTCAGTGTGGTACCACATTACTACGTGATCCAAACCAGAAAAAACCCAGGATCCGTACAACAAGTATGTGAAGAATGCGAAAGTATGAGTCTGATGAGTGAAAATCCCAGACCTAACCTAGACCTAACATGCGTTATCCTCTAAAATATTCATCCAAACCAGGTTTAATGGACTGTTTCAGTGTGGTACCACACTACTACGTGATCCAAACCAGAAAAAACCCAGGATCTGTTCAACAAGTATGTGAAAAACGCAAAAGTATGAGTCTGATGAGTGAAAATCCCACGGCTAACCTAGACCTAACATGCGTTATCCTCTAAAATATTGATCGAAACCAGGTTTAATCGACTGTTTCAGTGTGGTACCACATTACTACGTGATCCAAACCAGAAAAAACCCAGGATCCGTTCAACAAGTATGTGAAGAATGCGAAAGTATGAGTCTGATGAGTGAAAATCCCCGAACTAACCTAGACCTAACCTGCGTTATCCTCTAAAATATTGATCCAAACCAGGTTTAATGGACTGTTTCAGTGTGGTACCACACTACTACGTGATCCAAACCAGAAAAAACCCAGGATCTGTTCAACATGTATGTGAAAAACGCGAAAGTATGAGCCTGATGAGGGCAAATCCCAGACCTATCCCAGACCTAACTTGCGTTGTCCTCTAAGACATTGATGGAAATCAGGTTTAATTGACTGTTTCTGTGTTGTACTTCATTACTACGTGATGCAATCCAGAAAAAGCCCAGCATCTAGCCATCAAGTATGAGAAATATGCGAAAGAATGAGCCTGATGAGAGCAAATCCAAGACCTAACCTAGACCTAACATGTCTAGTTCTCAAAAATATTGATCGAAACCAGGTTTAATCGACTGTTTCAGTGTGGTACCACATTACTACGTGATCCAAACCAGAAAAAACCCAGGATCCGTACAACAAGTATGTGAAGAATGCGAAAGTATGAGTCTGATGAGTGAAAATCCCAGACCTAACCTAGACCTAACATGCGTTATCCTCTAAAATATTGATCCAAACCAGGTTTAATGGACTGTTTCAGTGTGGTACCACACTACTACGTGATCCAAACCAGAAAAAACCCAGGATCTGTTCAACAAGTATGTGAAAAACGCAAAAGTATGAGTCTGATGAGTGAAAATCCCACGGCTAACCTAGACCTAACATGCGTTATCCTCTAAAATATTGATCGAAACCAGGTTTAATCGACTGTTTCAGTGTGGTACCACATTACTACGTGATCCAAACCAGAAAAAACCCAGGATCCGTTCAACAAGTATGTGAAGAATGCGAAAGTATGAGTCTGATGAGTGAAAATCCCCGAACTAACCTAGACCTAACATGCGTTATCCTCTAAAATATTGATCCAAACCAGGTTTAATGGACTGTTTCAGTGTGGTACCACACTACTACGTGATCCAAACCAGAAAAAACCCAGGATCTGTTCAACATGTATGTGAAAAACGCGAAAGTATGAGCCTGATGAGGGCAAATCCCAGACCTATCCCAGACCTAACTTGCGTTGTCCTCTAAGACATTGATGGAAATCAGGTTTAATTGACTGTTTCTGTGTTGTACTTCATTACTACGTGATGCAATCCAGAAAAAGCCCAGCATCTAGCCATCAAGTATGAGAAATATGCGAAAGAATGAGCCTGATGAGAGCAAATCCAAGACCTAACCTAGACCTAACATGTCTAATTCTCAAAAATATTGATCGAAACCAGGTTTAATTGACTGTTTCAGTGTGGTCCCACATTACTACGTGATCCAAACCAGAAAAAACCCGGGATCCGTACGACAAGTATGTGAAGAATGCGAAAGTATGTGTCTGATGAGTGAAAATCCCCGACCTAACCTAGACCTAACATGCGTTATCCTCTAAAATATTGATCCAAACCAGGTTTAATGGACTGTTTCAGTGTGGTACCACACTACTACGTGATCCAAACCAGAAAAAACCCAGGATCTGTTCAACAGGTATGTGAAAAACGCGAAAGTATGAGCCTGATGAGGGCAAATCCCAGACCTATCCCAGACCTAACTTGCGTTGTCCTCTAAGATATTGATGGAAACCAGGTTTAATTGACTGTTTCTGTGTTGTACTTCATTACTACGTGATGCAATCCAGAAAAAGCCCAGCATCTAGCCATCAAGTATGAGAAATATGCGAAAGAATGAGCCTGATGAGAGCAAATCCCAGACCTAACCTAGACCTAACATGTATTATTCTCAAAAATATTGATCGAAACCTGGTTTAATTGACTGTTTCAGTGTGGTCCCACATTACTACGTGATCCAAACCAGAAAAAACCCAGGATCCGTACAACAAGTATGCGAAGAATGCGAAAGTATGAGCCTGATGAGTGAAAATCCCAGGCCTAACCTAGACCTAACATGCGTTATCCTCAAAAATATTGATCGAAACCTGGTATAATCGACTGTTTCAGTGTGGTACCACATTACTATGTGATCCAAACCAGAAAATAACCCAGGATCTGTTCAACGAGTATGTGAAGAATGCGAAAGTATGAGTCTGATGAGTGAAAATCCCAGGCCTAATCTAGACCTAACATGCGTTATCTTCAAAAATATTGACCGAAACCTGGTTTAATCGACTGTTTCAGTGTGGTACCATATTACTATGTGATCCAAACCAGAAAATAACCCAGGATCTGGTCAACGAGTATGTGAAGGGTGCGAAAGTATGAGTCTGATGAGAGCAAATACTAGACCTAACCCAGACCTAACATGCGTTATCCTCTAAAATATTTATCAAGACCAGGTTTAATTGAATGTTTCAGTGTGGTACCACATTACTACGTGATGCAATCCAGAAAAAGCCCAGGATCTAGCCATGAAGTTTGAGAAATATGCGAAAGAATGAGCCTGATGAGGGCAAATCCTAGAGCTAACCCAGACCTAACATGCGTTATCCTCTAAAATATTGACCGCAACCAGGTTTAATGGACTGTTTCAGTGTGGTACCACACTACTACGTGATCCAAACCAGAAAAAACCCAGGATCTGTTCAACAAGTATGTGAAAAACGCGAAAGTATGAGCCTGATGAGGGCAAATTTCAGTCCTATCCCAGACCTAACTTGCGTTGTCCTCTAAGATATTGATGGAAACCAGGTTTAAGTGACTGTTTCAGTGTTGTACTTCATTACTACGTGATGCGATCAAGAAAAAGCCCAGGATCTAGCCATCATGTATGAGACATATGCGAAAGAATAAGCCTGATGAGGGCAATTCCTAGACCTAACCCAGACCTAACATGCGTTATCTTCTAAAATATTTATCAAGACCAGGTTTAATTGAATGTTTCAGTGTGGTACCACATTACTACGTGATGCAATCCAGAAAAAGCCCAGGATCTAGCCATCAAGTTTGAGAAATATGCGAAAGAATGAGCCTGATGAGGGCAAATACTAGACCTAACCCAGACCTAACATGCGTTATCCTCTAAAATATTGATCGCAACCAGGTTTAATGGACTGTTTCCGTGTGGTACCACACTACTACGTGATCCAAACCAGAAAAAACCCAGGATCTGTTCAACAACTATGTGAAGAATGCGAAAGTATGAGTCTGATGAGTGAAAATCCCAGACCTAACCTAGACCTAACATGCGTTATCCTCTAAAATATTGATCCAAACCAGGTTTAATGGACTGTTTCAGTGTGGTACCACACTACTACGTGATCCAAACCAGAAAAAACCCAGGATCTGTTCAACAAGTATGTGAAAAACGCAAAAGTATGAGTCTGATGAGTGAAAATCCCAGGGCTAACCTAGACCTAACATGCGTTATCCTCTAAAATATTGATCGAAACCAGGTTTAATCGACTGTTTCAGTGTGGTACCACATTACTACGTGATCCAAACCAGAAAAAACCCAGGATCCGTTCAACAAGTATGTGAAGAATGCGAAAGTATGAGTCTGATGAGTGAAAATCCCAGACCTAACCTAGACCTAACATGCGTTATCCTCTAAAATATTGATCCAAACCAGGTTTAATGGACTGTTTCAGTGTGGTACCATACTACTACGTGATCCAAACCAGAAAAAACCCAGGATCTGTTCAACATGTATGTGAAAAACGCGAAAGTATGAGCCTGATGAGGGCAAATCCCAGACCTATCCCAGACCTGATGTGCGTTGTCCTCTAAGATATTGATGGAAACCAGGTTTAATTGACTGTTTCAGTGTGGTACCACACTACTACGTGATCCAAACCAGAAAAAACCCAGGATCTGTTCAACAGGTATGTGAAAAACGCGAAAGTATGAGCCTGATGAGGGCAAATCCCAGACCTATCCCAGACCTGATGTGCGTTGTCCTCTAAGATATTGATGGAAACCAGGTTTAATTGACTGTTTCTGTGTTGTACTTCATTACTACGTGATACCATCCAGAAAAAGCCCAGCATCTAGCCATCAAGTATGAGAAATATGCGAAAGAATGAGCCTGATGAGAGCAAATCCCAGACCTAACCTAGACCTAACATGCGTTATCCTCTAAAATATTGATCCAAACCAGGTTTAATGGACTGTTTCAGTGTGGTACCATACTACTACGTGATCCACACCAGAAAAAACCCAGGATCTGTTCAACATGTATGTGAAAAACGCGAAAGTAGGAGCCTGATGAGGGCAAATCCCAGACCTATCCCAGACCTGACTCGCGTTGTCCTCTAAGATATTGATGGAAACCAGGTTTAATTGACTGTTTCTGTGTTGTACTTCATTACTACGTGATACCATCCAGATAAAGCCCAGCATCTAGCCATCAAGTATGAGAAATATGCGAAAGAATGAGCCTGATGAGAGCAAATCCCAGACCTAACCTAGACCTAACATGTATTATTCTCAAAAATATTGATCGAAACCAGGTTTAATTGACTGTTTCAGTGTGGTCCCACATTACTACGTGATCCAAACCAGAAAAAACCCGGGATCCGTACGACAAGTATGTGAAGAATGCGAAAGTATGTGTCTGATGAGTGAAAATCCCCGACCTAACCTAGACCTAACATGCGTTATCCTCTAAAATATTGATCCAAACCAGGTTTAATGGACTGTTTCAGTGTGGTACCACACTACTACGTGATCCAAACCAGAAAAAACCCAGGATCTGTTCAACAGGTATGTGAAAAACGCGAAAGTATGAGCCTGATGAGGGCAAATCCCAGACCTATCCCAGACCTAACTTGCGTTGTCCTCTAAGATATTGATGGAAACCAGGTTTAATTGACTGTTTCTGTGTTGTACTTCATTACTACGTGATGCAATCCAGAAAAAGCCCAGCATCTAGCCATCAAGTATGAGAAATATGCGAAAGAATGAGCCTGATGAGAGCAAATCCAAGACCTAACCTAGACCTAACATGTCTAATTCTCAAAAATATTGATCGAAACCAGGTTTAATTGACTGTTTCAGTGTGGTCCCACATTACTACGTGATCCAAACCAGAAAAAACCCGGGATCCGTACGACAAGTATGTGAAGAATGCGAAAGTATGAGTCTGATGAGTGAAAATCCCAGGCCTAATCTAGACCTAACATGCGTTATCTTCAAAAATATTGACCGAAACCTGGTTTAATCGACTGTTTCAGTGTGGTACCATATTACTATGTGATCCAAACCAGAAAATAACCCAGGATCTGGTCAACGAGTATGTGAAGGGTGCGAAAGTATGAGTCTGATGAGAGCAAATACTAGACCTAACCCAGACCTAACATGCGTTATCCTCTAAAATATTTATCAAGACCAGGTTTAATTGAATGTTTCAGTGTGGTACCACATTACTACGTGATGCAATCCAGAAAAAGCCCAGGATCTAGCCATGAAGTTTGAGAAATATGCGAAAGAATGAGCCTGATGAGGGCAAATCCTAGAGCTAACCCAGACCTAACATGCGTTATCCTCTAAAATATTGACCGCAACCAGGTTTAATGGACTGCTTCAGTGTGGTACCACACTACTACGTGATCCAAACCAGAAAAAACCCAGGATCTGTTCAACAAGTATGTGAAAAACGCGAAAGTATGAGCCTGATGAGGGCAAATTTCAGTCCTATCCCAGACCTAACTTGCGTTGTCCTCTAAGATATTGATGGAAACCAGGTTTAAGTGACTGTTTCAGTGTTGTACTTCATTACTACGTGATGCGATCAAGAAAAAGCCCAGGATCTAGCCATCATGTATGAGACATATGCGAAAGAATAAGCCTGATGAGGGCAATTCCTAGACCTAACCCAGACCTAACATGCGTTATCTTCTAAAATATTTATCAAGACCAGGTTTAATTGAATGTTTCAGTGTGGTACCACATTACTACGTGATGCAATCCAGAAAAAGCCCAGGATCTAGCCATCAAGTTTGAGAAATATGCGAAAGAATGAGCCTGATGAGGGCAAATACTAGACCTAACCCAGACCTAACATGCGTTATCCTCTAAAATATTGATCGCAACCAGGTTTAATGGACTGTTTCCGTGTGGTACCACACTACTACGTGATCCAAACCAGAAAAAACCCAGGATCTGTTCAACAACTATGTGAAGAATGCGAAAGTATGAGTCTGATGAGTGAAAATCCCAGACCTAACCTAGACCTAACATGCGTTATCCTCTAAAATATTGATCCAAACCAGGTTTAATGGACTGTTTCAGTGTGGTACCACACTACTACGTGATCCAAACCAGAAAAAACCCAGGATCTGTTCAACAAGTATGTGAAAAACGCAAAAGTATGAGTCTGATGAGTGAAAATCCCAGGGCTAACCTAGACCTAACATGCGTTATCCTCTAAAATATTGATCGAAACCAGGTTTAATCGACTGTTTCAGTGTGGTACCACATTACTACGTGATCCAAACCAGAAAAAACCCAGGATCCGTTCAACAAGTATGTGAAGAATGCGAAAGTATGAGTCTGATGAGTGAAAATCCCAGACCTAACCTAGACCTAACATGCGTTATCCTCTAAAATATTGATCCAAACCAGGTTTAATGGACTGTTTCAGTGTGGTACCATACTACTACGTGATCCAAACCAGAAAAAACCCAGGATCTGTTCAACATGTATGTGAAAAACGCGAAAGTATGAGCCTGATGAGGGCAAATCCCAGACCTATCCCAGACCTGATGTGCGTTGTCCTCTAAGATATTGATGGAAACCAGGTTTAATTGACTGTTTCTGTGTTGTACTTCATTACTACGTGATACCATCCAGAAAAAGCCCAGCATCTAGCCATCAAGTATGAGAAATATGCGAAAGAATGAGCCTGATGAGAGCTAATCCCAGACCTAACCTAGACCTAACATGCGTTATCCTCTAAAATATTGATCCAAACCAGGTTTAATGGACTGTTTCAGTGTGGTACCATACTACTACGTGATCCACACCAGAAAAAACCCAGGATCTGTTCAACAACTATGTGAAGAATGCGAAAGTATGAGTCTGATGAGTGAAAATCCCAGACCTAACCTAGACCTAACATGCGTTATCCTCTAAAATATTGATCCAAACCAGGTTTAATGGACTGTTTCAGTGTGGTACCACACTACTACGTGATCCAAACCAGAAAAAACCCAGGATCTGTTCAACAAGTATGTGAAAAACGCAAAAGTATGAGTCTGATGAGTGAAAATCCCAGGGCTAACCTAGACCTAACATGCGTTATCCTCTAAAATATTGATCGAAACCAGGTTTAATCGACTGCTTCAGTGTGGTACCACATTACTACGTGATCCAAACCAGAAAAAACCCAGGATCCGGTCAACAAGTATGTGAAGAAGGCGAAAGTATGAGTCTGATGAGTGAAAATCCCCGAACTAACCTAGACCTAACATGCGTTATCCTCTAAAATATTGATCCAAACCAGGTTTAATGGACTGTTTCAGTGCGGTACCACACTACTACGTGATCCAAACCAGAAAAAACCCAGGATCCGTTCAACAAGTTTGTGAAGAATGCGAAAGTATGAGTCTGGTGAGTGAAAATCCCAGACCTAACCTAGACCTAACTTGCGTTGTCCTCTAAGATATTGATGGAAACCAGGTTTAATTGACTGTTTCTGTGTTGTACTTCATTACTACGTGATGCAATCCTGAAAAAGCCCAGCATCTAGCCATCAAGTATGAGAAATATGCGAAAGAATGAGCCTGATGAGAGCAAATCCCAGACCTAACCTAGACCTAACATGTATTATTCTCAAAAATATTGATCGAAACCTGGTTTAATTGACTGTTTCAGTGTGGTCCCACATTACTACGTGATCCAAAGCAGAAAAAACCCAGGATCCGTACAACAAGTATGCGAAGAATGCGAAAGTATGAGTCTGATGAGTGAAAATCCCCGAACTAACCTAGACCTAACATGCGTTATCCTCTAAAATATTGATCCAAACCAGGTTTAATGGACTGTTTCAGTGCGGTACCACACTACTACGTGATCCAAACCAGAAAAAACCCAGGATCCGTTCAACAAGTTTGTGAAGAATGCGAAAGTATGAGTCTGATGAGTGAAAATCCCAGACCTAACCTAGACCTTACATGCGTTATCCTCTAAAATATTTATCAAGACCAGGTTTAATTGAATGTTTCAGTGTGGTACCACATTACTACGTGATGCAATCCAGAAAAAGCCCAGGATCTAGCCATGAAGTTTGAGACATATGCGAAAGAATGAGCCTGATGAGGGCAAATCCTAGAGCTAACCCAGACCTAACATGCGTTATCCTCTAAAATATTGACCGCAACCAGGTTTAATGGACTGTTTCAGTGTGGTACTACACTACTACGTGATCCAAATCAGAAAAAACCCAGGATCTGTTCAACAAGTATGTGAAGAATGCGAAAGTATGAGTCTGATGAGTGAAAATCCCCGACCTAACCTAGACCTAACATGCGTTATCCTCTAAAATATTGATCCAAACCAGGTTTAATGGACTGTTTCTGTGTGGTACCATACTACTACGTGATCCAAATCAGAAAAAACCCAGGATCTGTTCAACATGTATGTGAAAAACGCGAAAGTATGAGCCTGATGAGGGCAAATCCCAGACCTATCCCAGACCTAACTTGCGTTGTCCTCTAAGATATTGACGGAAACCAGGTTTAATTGACTGTTTCTGTGTTGTACTTCATTACTACGTGATGCAATCCTGAAAAAGCCCAGCATCTAGCCATCAAGTATGAGAAATATGCGAAAGAATGAGCCTGATGAGTGAAAATCCCAGGCCTAACCTAGACCTAACATGCGTTATCCTCAAAAATATTGATCGAAACATGGTATAATCGACTGTTTCAGTGTGGTACCACATTACTATGTGATCCAAACCAGAAAATAACCCAGGATCTGTTCAACGAGTATGTGAAGAATGCGAAAGTATGAGTCTGATGAGTGAAAATCCCAGGCCTAATCTAGACCTAACATGCGTCATCTTCAAAATTATTGACCGAAACCTGGTTTAATCGACTGTTTCAGTGTGGTACCATATTACTATGTGATCCAAACCAGAAAATAACCCAGGATCTGATCAACGAGTATGTGAAGGGTGCGAAAGAATGAGTCTGACGAGGTCAAATCCCAGACCTATTCCAGACCTAACATGCGTTATCCTCTAAAAAATTGATCGAAACCAGGTTTAATCGACAGTTTCAGTGTGGTACCACATTACTACGTGATCCAAACCGGAAAAAACCCAGGATCTGTTCAACAAGTATGTGAAAAACGCGAAAGTATGAGCCTGATTAGGGCGAATCCCAGATCTATCCCAGACCTAACTTGCGTTGTCCTCTAAAATATTCATGGAAACCAGGTTTAATTGACTGTTTCTGTGTTGTACTTCATTACTACGTGATACCATCCAGAAAAAGCCCAGCATCTAGCCATCAAGTATGAGAAATATGCGAAAGAATGAGCCTGATGAGTGCAAATCCCAGACCTAACCTAGACCTAACATGCGTTATCCTCTAAAATATTGATCCAAACCAGGTTTAATGGACTGTTTCAGTGTGGTACCATACTACTACGTGATCCACACCAGAAAAAACCAAGGATCTGTTCAACATGTATGTGAAAAACGCGAAAGTAGGAGCCTGATGAGGGCAAATCCCAGACCTATCCCAGACCTGACTTGCGTTGTCCTCTAAGATATTGAAGGAAACCAGGTTTAATTGACTGTTTCTGTGTTGTACTTCATTACTACGTGATACCATCCAGAAAAAGCCCAGCATCTAGCCATCAAGTATGAGAAATATGCGAAAGAATGAGCCTGATGAGAGCAAATCCCAGACCTAACCTAGACCTAACATGTATTATTCTCAAAAATATTGATCGAAACCAGGTTTAATTGAATGTTTCAGTGTGGTCCCACATTACTACGTGATCCAAACCAGAAAAAACCCAGGATCCGTACAACAAGTATGTGAAGAATGCGAAAGTATGAGTCTGATGAGTGAAAATCCCAGACCTAACCTAGACCTAACATGCGTTATCCTCTAAAATATTGATCCAAACCAGGTTTAATGGACTGTTTCAGTGTGGTACCACACTACTACGTGATCCAAACCAGAAAAAACCCAGGATCTGTTCAACAAGTATGTGAAAAACGCAAAAGTATGAGTCTGATGAGTGAAAATCCCACGGCTAACCTAGACCTAACATGCGTTATCCTCTAAAATATTGATCGAAACCAGGTTTAATCGACTGTTTCAGTGTGGTACCACATTACTACGTGATCCAAACCAGAAAAAACCCAGGATCCGTTCAACAAGTATGTGAAGAATGCGAAAGTATGAGTCTGATGAGTGAAAATCCCCGAACTAACCTAGACCTAACATGCGTTATCCTCTAAAATATTGATCCAAACCAGGTTTAATGGACTGTTTCAGTGTGCTACCACACTACTACGTGATCCAAACCAGAAAAAACCCAGGATCTGTTCAACATGTATGTGAAAAACGCGAAAGTATGAGCCTGATGAGGGCAAATCCCAGACCTATCCCAGACCTAACTTGCGTTGTCCTCTAAGACATTGATGGAAATCAGGTTTAATTGACTGTTTCTGTGTTGTACTTCATTACTACGTGATGCAATCCAGAAAAAGCCCAGCATCTAGCCATCAAGTATGAGAAATATGCGAAAGAATGAGCCTGATGAGAGCAAATCCAAGACCTAACCTAGACCTAACATGTCTAATTCTCAAAAATATTGATCGAAACCAGGTTTAATTGACTGTTTCAGTGTGGTCCCACATTACTACGTGATCCAAACCAGAAAAAACCCGGGATCCGTACGACAAGTATGTGAAGAATGCGAAAGTATGTGTCTGATGAGTGAAAATCCCCGACCTAACCTAGACCTAACATGCGTTATCCTCTAAAATATTGATCCAAACCAGGTTTAATGGACTGTTTCAGTGTGGTACCACACTACTACGTGATCCAAACCAGAAAAAACCCAGGATCTGTTCAACATGTATGTGAAGAATGCGAAAGTATGAGTCTGATGAGTGAAAATCCCAGGCCTAATCTAGACCTAACATGCGTTATCTTCAAAAATATTGACCGAAACCTGGTTTAATCGACTGTTTCAGTGTGGTACCATATTACTATGTGATCCAAACCAGAAAATAACCCAGGATCTGGTCAACGAGTATGTGAAGGGTGCGAAAGTATGAGTCTGATGAGAGCAAATACTAGACCTAACCCAGACCTAACATGCGTTATCCTCTAAAATATTTATCAAGACCAGGTTTAATTGAATGTTTCAGTGTGGTACCACATTACTACGTGATCCAAACCGGAAAAAACCCAGGATCTGTTCAACAAGTATGTGAAAAACGCGAAAGTATGAGCCTGATTAGGACGAATCCCAGATCTATCCCAGACCTAACTTGCGTTCTCCTCTAAAATATTGATGGAAACCAGGTTTAATTGACTGTTTCTGTGTTGTACTTCATTACTACGTGATGCAATCCTGAAAAAGCCCAGCATCTAGCCATCAAGTATGAGAAATATGCGAAAGAATGATCCTGATAAGAGCAAATCCCAGACCTAACCTAGACCTAACATGAATTATTCTCTAAAATATTGATCGAAACCAGGTTTAATTGACTGTTTCAGTGTGGTCCCACATTACTACATGATCCAAACAAGAAAAAACCCAGGATCCGTTCAACAAGTATGTGAAGAATGCGAAAGTATGAGTCTGATGAGAGCAAATACTAGACCTAACCCAGACCTTACATGCGTTATCCTCTAAAATATTTATCAAGACCAGGTTTAATTGAATGTTTCAGTGTGGTACCACATTACTACGTGATGCAATCCAGAAAAAGCCCAGGATCTAGCCATGAAGTTTGAGACATATGCGAAAGAATGAGCCTGATGAGGGCAAATCCTAGAGCTAACCCAGACCTAACATGCGTTATCCTCTAAAATATTGACCGCAACCAGGTTTAATGGACTGTTTCAGTGTGGTACCACACTACTACGTGATCCAAATCAGAAAAAACCCAGGATCTGTTCAACAAGTATGTGAAAAACGCAAAAGTATGAGTCTGATGAGTGAAAATCCCAGGGCTAACCTAGACCTAACATGCGTTCTCCTCTAAAATATTGATCGAAACCAGGTTTAATCGACTGTTTCAGTGTGGTACCACATTACTACGTGATCCAAACCAGAAAAAACCCAGGATCCGTTCAACAAGTATGTGAAGAATGCGAAAGTATGAGTCTGATGAGTGAAAATCCCAGACCTAACCTAGACCTAACATGCGTTATCCTCTAAAATATTGATCCAAACCAGGTTTAATGGACTGTTTCAGTGTGGTACCATACTACTACGTGATCCAAATCAGAAAAAACCCAGGATCTGTTCAACATGTATGTGAAAAACGCGAAAGTATGATCCTGATGAGGGCAAATCCCAGACCTATCCCAGACCTAACTTGCGTTGTCCTCTAAGATATTGATGGAAACCAGGTTTAATTGACTGTTTCTGTGTTGTACTTCATTACTACGTGATGCAATCCTGAAAAAGCCCAGCATCTAGCCATCAAGTATGAGAAATATGCGAAAGAATGAGCCTGATGAGAGCAAATCCCAGACCTAACCTAGACCTAACATGTATTATTCTCAAAAATATTGATCGAAACCAGGTTTAATTGAATGTTTCAGTGTGGTCCCACATTACTACGTGATCCAAACCAGAAAAAACCCAGGATCCGTACAACAAGTACGTGAAGAATGCGAAAGTATGAGTCTGATGAGTGAAAATCCCAGACCTAACCTAGACCTAACATGCGTTATCCTCTAAAATATTGATCCAAACCAGGTTTAATGGACTGTTTCAGTGTGGTACCACACTACTACGTGATCCAAACCAGAAAAAACCCAGGATCTGTTCAACAAGTATGTGAAAAACGCAAAAGTATGAGTCTGATGAGTGAAAATCCCACGGCTAACCTAGACCTAACATGCGTTATCCTCTAAAATATTGATCGAAACCAGGTTTAATCGACTGCTTCAGTGTGGTACCACATTACTACGTGATCCAAACCAGAAAAAACCCAGGATCCGTTCAACAAGTATGTGAAGAATGCGAAAGTATGAGTCTGATGAGTGAAAATCCCCGAACTAACCTAGACCTAACATGCGTTATCCTCTAAAATATTGATCCAAACCAGGTTTAATGGACTGTTTCAGTGTGGTACCACACTACTACGTGATCCAAACCAGAAAAAACCCAGGATCTGTTCAACATGTATGTGAAAAACGCGAAAGTATGAGCCTGATGAGGGCAAATCCCAGACCTATCCCAGACCTAACTTGCGTTGTCCTCTAAGACATTGATGGAAATCAGGTTTAATTGACTGTTTCTGTGTTGTACTTCATTACTACGTGATGCAATCCAGAAAAAGCCCAGCATCTAGCCATCAAGTATGAGAAATATGCGAAAGAATGAGCCTGATGAGAGCAAATCCAAGACCTAACCTAGACCTAACATGTCTAATTCTCAAAAATATTGATCGAAACCAGGTTTAATTGACTGTTTCAGTGTGGTCCCACATTACTACGTGATCCAAACCAGAAAAAACCCGGGATCCGTACGACAAGTATGTGAAGAATGCGAAAGTATGTGTCTGATGAGTGAAAATCCCCGACCTAACCTAGACCTAACATGCGTTATCCTCTAAAATATTGATCCAAACCAGGTTTAATGGACTGTTTCAGTGTGGTACCACACTACTACGTGATCCAAACCAGAAAAAACCCAGGATCTGTTCAACATGTATGTGAAAAACGCGAAAGTATGAGCCTGATGAGGGCAAATCCCAGACCTATCCCAGACCTAACTTGCGTTGTCCTCTAAGATATTGATGGAAACCAGGTTTAATTGACTGTTTCTGTGTTGTACTTCATTACTACGTGATGCAATCCAGAAAAAGCCCAGCATCTAGCCATCAACTATGAGAAATATGCGAAAGAATGAGCCTGATGAGAGCAAATCCCAGACCTAACCTAGACCTAACATGTATTATTCTCAAAAATATTGATCGAAACCTGGTTTAATTGACTGTTTCAGTGTGGTCCCACATTACTACGTGATCCAAACCAGAAAAAACCCAGGATCCGTACAACAAGTATGCGAAGAATGCGAAAGTATGAGCCTGATGAGTGAAAATCCCAGGCCTAACCTAGACCTAACATGCGTTATCCTCAAAAATATTGATCGAAACCTGGTATAATCGACTGTTTCAGTGTGGTACCACATTACTATGTGATCCAAACCAGAAAATAACCCAGGATCTGTTCAACGAGTATGTGAAGAATGCGAAAGTATGAGTCTGATGAGTGAAAATCCCAGGCCTAATCTAGACCTAACATGCGTTATCTTCAAAAATATTGACCGAAACCTGGTTTAATCGACTGTTTCAGTGTGGTACCATATTACTATGTGATCCAAACCAGAAAATAACCCAGGATCTGGTCAACGAGTATGTGAAGGGTGCGAAAGTATGAGTCTGATGAGAGCAAATACTAGACCTAACCCAGACCTAACATGCGTTATCCTCTAAAATATTTATCAAGACGAGGTTTAATTGAATGTTTCAGTGTGGTACCACATTACTACGTGATGCAATCCAGAAAAAGCCCAGGATCTAGCCATGAAGTTTGAGAAATATGCGAAACAATGAGCCTGATGAGGGCAAATCCTAGAGCTAACCCAGACCTAACATGCGTTATCCTCTAAAATATTGACCGCAACCAGGTTTAATGGACTGTTTCAGTGTGGTACCACACTACTACGTGATCCAAACCAGAAAAAACCCAGGATCTGTTCAACAAGTATGTGAAAAACGCGAAAGTATGAGCCTGATGAGGGCAAATTTCAGACCTATCCCAGACCTAACTTGCGTTGTCCTCTAAGATATTGATGGAAACCAGGTTTAAGTGACTGTTTCAGTGTTGTACTTCATTACTACGTGATGCGATCAAGAAAAAGCCCAGGATCTAGCCATCATGTATGAGACATATGCGAAAGAATAAGCCTGATGAGGGCAATTCCTAGACCTAACCCAGACCTAACATGCGTTATCCTCTAAAATATTTATCCAGACCAGGTTCCATTGAATGTTTCAGTGTGGTACCACTTTACTACGAGATCCAATCCAGAAATAGCCCAGGATCTAGCCATGAAGTATGAGAAATATGCGAAAGTATGAGCCTGATGAGGGCAAATCCTAGACCTAACCCAGACCTAACATGCGTTATCTTCTAAAATATTGATCGCAACCAGGTTTAATGGACTGTTTCCGTGTGGTACCACACTACTACGTGATCCAAACCAGAAAAAACCCAGGATCTGTTCAACAAGTATGTGAAAAACGCGAAAGTATGAGTCTGATGAGGTCAAATCCCAGACCTATCCCAGACCTAACTTGCGTTATCCTCTAACATATTGATCGAAACCAGGTTTAATTGACTGTTTCAGCGTGGTACCACATTATTACGTGATGCAATCCAGAAAAAGCCCAGGATCTAGCCATCAAGTATGAGAAATATGCGAAAGAATGAGCCTGATGAGGGCAAATCCTAGACCTAACCCAGACCTAACATGCGTTATCCTCTAAAATATTTATCCAGACCAGGTTCCATTGAATGTTTCAGTGTGGTACCACTTTACTACGAGATCCAATCCAGAAATAGCCCAGGATCTAGCCATGAAGTATGAGAAATATGCGAAAGTAAGAGCCTGATGAGGGCAAATCCTAGACCTATCCCAGACCTAACTTGCGTTATCCTCTAACATATTGATCGAAACCAGGTTTAATTGACTGTTTCAGCCTGGTACCACATTATTACGTGATGCAATCCAGAAAAAGCCCAGGATCTAGCCATCAAGTATGAGAAATATGCGAAAGAATGAGCCTGATGAGGGCAAATCCTAGACCTAACCCAGACCTAACATGCGTTATCCTCTAAAATATTTATCCAGACCAGGTTCCATTGAATGTTTCAGTGTGGTACCACTTTACTACGAGATCCAATCCAGAAATAGCCCAGGATCTAGCCATGAAGTATGAGAAATATGCGAAAGTATGAGCCTGATGAGTGCAAATCCTAGACCTAACCCAGACCTAACATGCGTTATCCTCTGAAATATTTATCAAGACCAGGTTTAATTGAATGTTTCAGTGTGGAACCACATTACTACGTGATACAATCCAGAAACAGCACAGGATCTAGCCATGAAGTATGAGAAATATGCGAAAGTATGAGCCTGATGAGGGCAAATCCTAGACCTAACCCAAACCTAACATGCCTTATCCCCTAAAATATTTATCAAGACCAGGATTAATTGAATGTTTCAGTGTGGTACCACATTACTACGTGAACCAAACCAGAAAAAACCCAGGATCCGTTCAACAAGTATGTTAAAACTGCGACAGTATGACCCGGATGAGGGCAAATCCCAGGCCTAACCTAGACCTAACATGCGTTGTCCACTAAAATATTGATGGAAACGAAGTTTAGTTGACTGTTTCAGTGTTGCACTTCATTACTACGTGATGGAATCCAGAAAAAGCCAAGGATCTAGCCATCAAGTATGAGAAATATGCGAAAGAATGAGCCTGATGAGAGCAAATCCCTGCCTTAACCTAGACCTAACATGAATTATTCTCTAAAATATTGATCAAAACCAGGTTTAATTGACTGTTTCAGTGTGGTGCCACATTACTACATGATCCAATCCAGAAATAGCCCAGGATCTAGCCATGAAGTATGAGAGATATGCGAAAGTATGAGCCTGATGAGGGCAAATCCTAGACCTAACCCAGACCTAACATGCGTTATTCTCTAAAATATTTATCAAGACAAGGTTTAATTGAATGTTTCAGTGTGGTACCACATTACTACGTGATCGAAACCAGAAAAAACCCAGGATCCGTTCAACAAGTATGTGAAGAATGCGAAAGTATGAGTCTGATCAGTGAAAATCTCAGGCCTTACCTAGACCTAACTTACGTTGTCCTCTAAAATATTGATGGAAACTAGGTTTCATTGACTGTTTCAGTGTGGTACTACATTACTACGTGATGCAATCCAGAAAACGCCCAGGATCTAGCCATCAAGTATCAGAAATATGCGAAAGAATGAGCCTGATGAGGGCAAATCCTAGACCTAACCCAGACCTAACATGCGTTATCCTCTAAAATATTTATCCTGACCAGGTTTCATTGAATGTTTCAGTGTGGTACCACTTTACTACGTGATCCAATCCAGAAATAGCCCAGGATCTAGCCATGAAGTATGAGAAATATGCGAAAGTATGAGCCTGATGAGGGCAAATCCAAGACCTATCCCAGACCTAACTTGCGTTGTCCTCTAAGATATTGATGGAGACCAGGTTCAATTGACTATTTCAGTGTTGTACTTCATTACTACGTGATGCAATCCAGAAAAAGCCCAGGATCTAGCCATGAAGTATGAGAAATATGCGAAAGTATGAGCCTGATGAGTGCAAATCCTAGACCTAACCCAGACCTAACATGCGTTATCCTCTGAAATATTTATCAAGACCAGGTTTAATTGAATGTTTCAGTGTGGTACTACATTACTACGTGATGCAATCCAGAAAAAGCCCAGGATCTAGCCATCAAGTTTGAGAAATATGCGAAAGAATGAGCCTGATGAGGGCAAATACTAGACCTAACCCAGACCTAACATGCGTTATCCTCTAAAACATTGATCGCAACCAGGTTTAATGGACTGTTTCAGTGTGGTACCACACTACTACGTGATCCAAACCAGAAAAAACCCAGGATCTGTTCAACAAGTATGTGAAAAACGCGAAAGTATGAGTCTGATGAGGTCAAATCCCAGACCTATCCCAGACTTAACTTGCGTTATCCTCTAAAATATTGATCGAAACCAGGTTTAGTCGACTGTTTCAGCGTGGTACCACATTACTACGTGATACAATCCAGAAACAGCCCAGGATCTAGCCATCAAGTTTGAGAAATATGCGAAAGTATGAGCCTAATGAGGGCAAATCCTAGACCTAACCCAAACCTAACATGCGTTATCCTCTAAAATATTTATCAAGACCAGGTTTAATTGAATGTTTCAGTGTGGTACCACATTACTACGTGAACCAAACCAGAAAAAACCCAGGATCCGTTCAACAAGTATGTTAAAACTGCGGCAGTATGACCCTGATGAGGGCAAATCCCAGGCCTAATCTAGACCTAACATGCGTTATCTTCAAAAATATTGACCGAAACCTGGTTTAATCGACTGTTTCAGTGTGGTACCATATTACTATGTGATGCAAACCAGAAAATAACCCAGGATCTGGTCAACGAGTATGTGAAGGGTGCGAAAGTATGTGTCTGATGAGAGCAAATACTTGACCTAACCCAGACCTAACATGCGTTATCCTCTAAAATATTTATCAAGACCAGGTTTAATTGAATGTTTCAGTGTGGTACCACATTACTACGTGATGCAATCCAGAAAAAGCCCAGGATCTAGCCATGAAGTTTGAGAAATATGCGAAACAATGAGCCTGATGAGGGCAAATCCTAGAGCTAACCCAGACCTAACATGCGTTATCCTCTAAAATATTGACCGCAACCAGGTTTAATGGACTGTTTCAGTGTGGTACCACACTACTACGTGATCCAAACCAGAAAAAACCCAGGATCTGTTCAACAAGTATGTGAAAAACGCGAAAGTATGAGCCTGATGAGGGCAAATTTCAGACCTATCCCAGACCTAACTTGCGTTGTCCTCTAAGATATTGATGGAAACCAGGTTTAAGTGACTGTTTCAGTGTTGTACTTCATTACTACGTGATGCGATCAAGAAAAAGCCCAGGATCTAGCCATCATGTATGAGACATATGCGAAAGAATAAGCCTGATGAGGGCAATTCCTAGAGCTAACCCAGACCTAACATGCGTTATCCTCTAAAATATTTATCCAGACCAGGTTCCATTGAATGTTTCAGTGTGGTACCACTTTACTACGAGATCCAATCCAGAAATAGCCCAGGATCTAGCCATGAAGTATGAGAAATATGCGAAAGTATGAGCCTGATGAGGGCAAATCCTAGACCTAACCCAGACCTAACATGCGTTATCTTCTAAAATATTGATCGCAACCAGGTTTAATGGACTGTTTCCGTGTGGTACCACACTACTACGTGATCCAAACCAGAAAAAACCCAGGATCTGTTCAACAAGTATGTGAAAAACGCGAAAGTATGAGTCTGGTGAGGTCAAATCCCAGACCTATCCCAGACTTAACTTGCGTTATCCTCTAAAATATTTATCAAGACCAGGTTTAATTGATTGTTTCAGTGTGGTACCACATTACTACGTGATGCAATCCAGAAAAAGCCGAGGATCTAGCCATGAAGTATGTGAAATATGCGAAAGTAAGAGCCTGATGAGGGCAAATCCTAGACCTATCCCAGACCTAACTTGCGTTATCCTCTAACATATTGATCGAAACCAGGTTTAATTGACTGTTTCAGCGTGGTACCACATTATTACGTGATGCAATCCAGAAAAAGCCCAGGATCTAGCCATCAAGTATGAGAAATATGCGAAAGAATGAGCCTGATGAGGGCAAATCCTAGACCTAACCCAGACCTAACATGCGTTATCCTCTAAAATATTTATCCAGACCAGGTTCCATTGAATGTTTCAGTGTGGTACCACTTTACTACGAGATCCAATCCAGAAATAGCCCAGGATCTAGCCATGAAGTATGAGAAATATGCGAAAGTATGAGCCTGATGAGTGCAAATCCTAGACCTAACCCAGACCTAACATGCGTTATCCTCTGAAATATTTATCAAGACCAGGTTTAATTGAATGTTTCAGTGTGGAACCACATTACTACGTGATACAATCCAGAAACAGCACAGGATCTAGCCATGAAGTATGAGAAATATGCGAAAGTATGAGCCTGATGAGGGCAAATCCTAGACCTAACCCAAACCTAACATGCCTTATCCCCTAAAATATTTATCAAGACCAGGTTTAATTGAATGTTTCAGTGTGGTACCACATTACTACGTGAACCAAACCAGAAAAAACCCAGGATCCGTTCAACAAGTATGTTAAAACTGCGACAGTATGACCCGGATGAGGGCAAATCCCAGGCCTAACCTAGACCTAACATGCGTTGTCCACTAAAATATTGATGGAAACGAAGTTTAGTTGACTGTTTCAGTGTTGCACTTCATTACTACGTGATGGAATCCAGAAAAAGCCCAGGATCTAGCCATCAAGTATGAGAAATATGCGAAAGAATGAGCCTGATGAGAGCAAATCCCTGCCTTAACCTAGACCTAACATGAATTATTCTCTAAAATATTGATCAAAACCAGGTTTAATTGACTGTTTCAGTGTGGTGCCACATTACTACATGATCCAATCCAGAAATAGCCCAGGATCTAGCCATGAAGTATGAGAGATATGCGAAAGTATGAGCCTGATGAGGGCAAATCCTAGACCTAACCCAGACCTAACATGCGTTATTCTCTAAAATATTTATCAAGACAAGGTTTAATTGAATGTTTCAGTGTGGTACCACATTACTACGTGATCGAAACCAGAAAAAACCCAGAATCCGTTCAACAAGTATGTGAAGAATGCGAAAGTATGAGTCTGATCAGTGAAAATCTCAGGCCTTACCTAGACCTAACTTACGTTGTCCTCTAAAATATTGATGGAAACTAGGTTTCATTGACTGTTTCAGTGTGGTACTACATTACTACGTGATGCAATCCAGAAAACGCCCAGGATCTAGCCATCAAGTATCAGAAATATGCGAAAGAATGAGCCTGATGAGGGCAAATCCTAGACCTAACCCAGACCTAACATGCGTTATCCTCTAAAATATTTATCCTGACCAGGTTTCATTGAATGTTTCAGTGTGGTACCACTTTACTACGTGATCCAATCCAGAAATAGCCCAGGATCTAGCCATGAAGTATGAGAAATATGCGAAAGTATGAGCCTGATGAGGGCAAATCCAAGACCTATCCCAGACCTAACTTGCGTTGTCCTCTAAGATATTGATGGAGACCAGGTTCAATTGACTATTTCAGTGTTGTACTTCATTACTACGTGATGCAATCCAGAAAAAGCCCAGGATCTAGCCATGAAGTATGAGAAATATGCGAAAGTATGAGCCTGATGAGTGCAAATCCTAGACCTGACCCAGACCTAACATGCGTTATCCTCTGAAATATTTATCAAGACCAGGTTTAATTGAATGTTTCAGTGTGGTACTACATTACTACGTGATGCAATCCAGAAAAAGCCCAGGATCTAGCCATCAAGTTTGAGAAATATGCGAAAGAATGAGCCTGATGAGGGCAAATACTAGACCTAACCCAGACCTAACATGCGTTATCCTCTAAAACATTGATCGCAACCAGGTTTAATGGACTGTTTCAGTGTGGTACCACACTACTACGTGATCCAAACCAGAAAAAACCCAGGATCTGTTCAACAAGTATGTGAAAAACGCGAAAGTATGAGTCTGATGAGGTCAAATCCCAGACCTATCCCAGACTTAACTTGCGTTATCCTCTAAAATATTGATCGAAACCAGGTTTAGTCGACTGTTTCAGCGTGGTACCACATTACTACGTGATACAATCCAGAAACAGCCCAGGATCTAGCCATCAAGTTTGAGAAATATGCGAAAGTATGAGCCTAATGAGGGCAAATCCTAGACCTAACCCAAACCTAACATGCGTTATCCTCTAAAATATTTATCAAGACCAGGTTTAATTGAATGTTTCAGTGTGGTACCACATTACTACGTGAACCAAACCAGAAAAAACCCAGGATCCGTTCAACAAGTATGTTAAAACTGCGGCAGTATGACCCTGATGAGGGCAAATCCCAGGCCTAACCTAGACCTAACATGCGTTGTCCTCTAAAATACTGATGGAAACCAAGTACAATTGACTGTTTCAGTGTTGTGCTTCATTACTACGTGATGCAATCCAGAAAAAGCCCAGGATCTAGCCATCAAGTATGAGGAATATGCGAAAGAATGAGCCTGATGAGAGCAAATCACAGACGTAACCCAGACCTAACATGCGTTATCCTCTAAAATATTTATCAAGACCAGGTTTAATTGAATGTTTCAGTGTGGTACCACATTACTATGTGATCCAAACCAGAAAGAGCCCAGGATCTAGCCATGAAGTATGAGAAATATGCGAAAGTAAGAGCCTGATGAGGGCAAATCCTAGACCTATCCCAGACCTAACATGCGTTATCCTCTAAAATATTGATCGAAACCTGGTTTAATCGACTGTCTCAGAGTGGTACCAAATTACTATGTGATCCAAACCAGAAAAAAACCAGGATCCGTTCAACAAGTATGTGAAGAATGCGAAAGTATGAGTCTGATGAGTGAATATCCCAGGCCTAACATAGACCTAACATGCGTTATCCTCAATAATATTGATCGAAACCAGGTTTAATCGACTGCTTCAGTGTGGTACCTCATTACTACGTGATCCAAACCAGAAAATATCCCAGGATCTGTTCAACGAGTATGTGAAGTGTGCGAAAGTAAGAGTCTGATGAGGTCATATCCCAGACCTATCCCAGACCTAACATGCGTTATCCTCTAAAATATTGATCGTAACCAGGTTTAGTCAACTGTTTCAGTGTGGTACCACATTACTACGTGATCCAAACCAGAAAAAACCCAGGTTCCGTTCAACAAGTATGTGAAGAATGCGAAAGTATGAGACTGATGTGTGAAAATCCCAGACCTAACCTAGACCTAACATGCGTTATCCTCTAAAATATTGATCCAAACCAGGTTTAATGGACTGTTTCAGTGTGGCACCACACTACTACGTGATCCAAACCAGAAAAAACCCAGGATCTGTCCAACAAGTATGTGAAGAACGCGAAAGTATGAGTCTGATGAGGGCAAATCCCAGACCTAACCCAGACCAAACTTGCGTTGTCCTCTAAGATATTTATCCAGACCAGGTTTAATTGACTGTTTCAGTGTTGTACTTCATTACTACGTGATGCGATCCAGAAAAAGCCCAGGATCTAGCCATCAAGTATGAGAAATATCCGAAAGAATGAGCCTGATGAGAGCAAATCCCAGACCTAACCTAGACCTAACATGAATTATTCTCTAAAATATTGATCGAAACCAGGTTTAATTGACTGTTTCAGTGTTGTACTTCATTACTACGTGATGCAATCCAGAAAAAGCCCAGGATCTAGCCATCAAGTATGAGAAATGTCCGAAAGTATGAGCCTGATGAGGGCAAATCCTAGACCTAACCCAGACCTAACATGCGTTATCCTCTAAAATATTTATCAAGACCAGGTTTAATTGAATGTTTCAGTGTGGTAACACGTTACTACGTGACCCAAACTAGAAAAAACCCAGGATCTGTTCAACAAGTATGTGAAGAATGCGAAAGTATGAGTCTGATGAGTGAAAATCCCAGACCTAACCTAGACCTAAGATGCATTATCCTCTAAAATATTTATCCAGACCAGGTTTCATTGAATGTTTCAGTGTGGTACCACATTACTACGTGATACAATCCAGAAACAGCCCAGGATCTAGCCATGAAGTATGAGAAATATGCGAAAGTATGAGTCTGATGAGAGCAAATCCTAGACCTAACCCAGACCTAACATGCGTTATCCTCTAAAATATTTATCAAGACCAGGTTTAATTGAATGTTTCAGTGTGGTGCCACATTACTACGTGATGTAATCCAGAAAAAGCCCAGGATCTAGCCATGAAGTTTGAGAAATATGCGAAAGAATGAGCCTGATGAGGGCAAATCCTAGAGCTAACCCAGAACTAACATGCGTTATCCTCTAAAATAGTGATCGCAACCAGGTTTAATGGACTGTTTCAGTGTGGTACCACACTACTACGTGATCCAAACCAGAAAAAACCCAGGATCTGTTCAACAAGTATGTGAAAAACGCGAAAGGATGAGTCTGATGAGGTCAAATTCCAGACCTATCCCAGACTTAGCGTGCGTTATCCTCTAAAATATTGATCGAAACCGGGTCTAATCGACTGTTTCAGCGTGGTACCACATTACTACGTGATCCAAACCAGAAAAAACCCAGGATCTGTTCAACAAGTATGTGAAAACGCGAAAGTATGAGCCTGATGAGGGCAAATTTCAGACCTATCCCAGACCTAACTTGCGTTGTCCTCTAAGATATTGATGGAAACCAGGTTTAAGTGACTGTTTCAGTGTTGTACCTCATTACTACGTGATGCGATCAAGAAAAAGCCCAGGATCTAACCATCATGTATGAGACATATGCGAAAGAATAAGCCTGATGAGGGCAATTCCTAGACCTAACCCAGACCTAACATGCGTTATCCTCTAAAATATTTATCCAGACCAGGTTTCATTGAATGTTTCAGTGTGGTACCACTTTACTACGAGATCCAATCCAGAAATAGCCCAGGATCTAGCCATGAAGTATGAGAAATATGCGAAAGTATGAGCCTGATGAGGGCAAATCCTAGGCCTAACCCAGACCTAACATGCGTTATCTTCTAAAATATTTATCAAGACCCGGTTTAATTGAATGTTTCAGTGTTGTACTTCATTACTACGTGATGCGATCCAGAAAAAGCCCAGGATCTAGCCATCAAGTATGAGAAATATGCGAAAGAATGAGCCTGATGAGAGCAAATCCCAGACCTAACCTAGACCTAACATGAATTATTCTCTAAAATATAGATCGAAACCAGGTTTAATTGACTGTTTCAGTGTTGTATTTCATTACTACGTGATGCAATCCAGCAAAAGCCCAGGATCTAGCCATCAAGTATGAGAAATATGCGAAAGTATGAGCCTGACGAGGGCAAATCCTAGACCTAACCCAAACCTAACATGCGTTATCCTCTAAAATATTTATCAAGACCAGGTTTAATTGATTGTTTCATTGTGGTCCCACATTACTACGTGATCCAAACCAGGAAAAACCCAGGATCCGTTCAACAAGTATGTGAAGAGTGCGAAAGTATGAGTCTGATGAGTGAAAATCCCAGACCTAACCTAGACCTAAGATGCATTATCCTCTAAAATATTTATCCAGACCAGGTTTCATTGAATGTCTCAGTGTGGTACCACTTTACAACGTGATCCAATCCAGAAATAGCCCAGGATCTAGCCATGAAGTATGAGAAATATGCGAAAGTAAGAGCCTGATGAGGGCAAATCCTAGACCTATCCCAGACCTAACTTGCGTTATCCTCCAAAATATTGATCGAAACCAGGTTTAATTGACTGTTTCAGCGTGGTACCGCATTACTACGTGATCCAATCCAGAAATAGCCCAGGATCTAGCCATGAAGTATGAGAAATATGCGAATGTAAGAGCCTGATGAGTGCAAATCCTAGACCTATCCCAGACCTAACTTGCGTTATCCGCCAAAATATTGATCGAAACCAGGTTTAATTGACTGTTTCAGCGTGGTACCACATTACTACGTGATACAATCCAGAAACAGCCCAGGATCTAGCCATGAAGTATGAGAAATATGCGAAAGTATGAGCCTGATGAGGGCAAATCCTAGACCTAACCTAGACCTAACATGCGTTATCCTCCAAAATATTTATCAAGACCAGGTTTAATTGATTGTTTCAGTGTGGTCCCAAATTACTACGTGATCCCAACCAGAAAAAACCCAGGATCTAGCCATGAAGTTTGAGAAATATGCGAAAGAATGAGCCTGATGAGGGCAAATCCTAGAGCTAACCCAGACCTAACATGCGTTATCCTCTAAAATATTGATCGCAACCAGGTTTAATGGACTGTTTCAGTGTGGTACCACACTACTACGTGATCCAAACCAGAAAAAACCCAGGATCTGTTCAACAAGTATGTGAAAAACGCGAAAGGATGAGTCTGATGAGGTCAAATTCCAGACCTATCCCAGACTTAGCTTGCGTTATCCTCTAAAATATTGATCGAAACCGGGTCTAATCGACTGTTTCAGCGTGGTACCACATTACTACGTGATCCAAACCAGAAAAAACCCAGGATCTGTTCAACAAGTATGTGAAAACGCGAAAGTATGAGCCTGATGAGGGCAAATTTCAGACCTATCCCAGACCTAACTTGCGTTGTCCTCTAAGATATTGATGGAAACCAGGTTTAAGTGACTGTTTCAGTGTTGTACCTCATTACTACGTGATGCGATCAAGAAAAAGCCCAGGATCTAACCATCATGTATGAGACATATGCGAAAGAATAAGCCTGATGAGGGCAATTCCTAGACCTAACCCAGACCTAACATGCGTTATCCTCTAAAATATTTATCCAGAACAGGATTCATTGAATGTTTCAGTGTGGTACCACTTTACTACGAGATCCAATCCAGAAATAGCCCAGGATCTAGCCATGAAGTATGAGAAATATGCGAAAGTATGAGCCTGATGAGGGCAAATCCTAGGCCTAACCCAGACCTAACATGCGTTATCTTCTAAAATATTTATCAAGACCCGGTTTAATTGAATGTTTCAGTGTTGTACTTCATTACTACGTGATGCGATCCAGAAAAAGCCCAGGATCTAGCCATCAAGTATGAGAAATATGCGAAAGAATGAGCCTGATGAGAGCAAATCCCAGACCTAACCTAGACCTAACATGAATTATTCTCTAAAATATAGATCGAAACCAGGTTTAATTGACTGTTTCAGTGTTGTATTTCATTACTACGTGATGCAATCCAGCAAAAGCCCAGGATCTAGCCATCAAGTATGAGAAATATGCGAAAGTATGAGCCTGACGAGGGCAAATCCTAGACCTAACCCAAACCTAACATGCGTTATCCTCTAAAATATTTATCAAGACCAGGTTTAATTGATTGTTTCATTGTGGTCCCACATTACTACGTGATCCAAACCAGGAAAAACCCAGGATCCGTTCAACAAGTATGTGAAGAATGCGAAAGTATGAGTCTGATGAGTGAAAATCCCAGACCTAACCTAGACCTAAGATGCATTATCCTCTAAAATATTTATCCAGACCAGGTTTCATTGAATGTTTCAGTGTGGTACCACTTTACAACGTGATCCAATCCAGAAATAGCCAAGGATCTAGCCATGAAGTATGAGAAATATGCGAAAGTAAGAGCCTGATGAGGGCAAATCCTAGACCTATCCCAGACCTAACTTGCGTTATCCTCCAAAATATTGATCGAAACCAGGTTTAATTGACTGTTTCAGCGTGGTACCGCATTACTACGTGATCCAATCCAGAAATAGCCCAGGATCTAGCCATGAAGTATGAGAAATATGCGAATGTAAGAGCCTGATGAGGGCAAATCCTAGACCTATCCCAGACCTAACTTGCGTTATCCTCCAAAATATTGATCGAAACCAGGTTTAATTGACTGTTTCAGCGTGGTACCACATTACTACGTGATACAATCCAGAAACAGCCCAGGATCTAGCCATGAAGTATGAGAAATATGCGAAAGTATGAGCCTGATGAGGGCAAATCCTAGACCTAACCTAGACCTAACATGCGTTATCCTCCAAAATATTTATCAAGACCAGGTTTAATTGATTGTTTCAGTGTGGTCCCACATTACTACGTGATCCCAACCAGAAAAAACACAGGTCCGTTCAACAAGTATGTGAAGAATGCGAAAGTATGAGTCTGATGAGTGAAAATCCCACGCCCAACCTAGACCTAACATGAATTATTCTCTAAAATATTGATCGAAACCAGATTTAATTGACTGCTTCAGTGTGGTACCACATTACTACGTGATGCAAACCAGAAAAAACCCAGGCTCCGTTCAACAAGTATGTGAAGAATGCGAAAGTATGAGTCTGATTAGGGCGAATCCCATATCTATCCCAGACCTAACTTGCGTTGTCCTCTAAAATATTGATGGAAACCAGGTTTAATTGACTGTTTCAGTGTTGTACTTCATTACTACGTTATGCAATCCAGAAAAAGCCCAGGATCTAGCCATCAAGTATGAGAAATATGCGAATGAATGAGCCTGATAAGAGCAAATCCCAGACCTAGCCTAGACCTAACATGAATTATTCTCTAAAATATTGATCGAAACCAGGTTTAATTAACTGTTTCAGTGTGGTCCCACATTACTACGTGATACAATCCAGAAACAGCCCGGGATCTAGCCATGAAGTATGAGAAATATGCGAAAGTATGAGCCTGATGAGGGCAAATCCTAGACCGAACCTAGACCTAACATGCGTTATCCTCCAAAATATTTATCAAGACCAGGTTTAATTGATTGTTTCAGTGTGGTCCCACATTACTACGTGATCCCAACCAGAAAATACCCAGGATCCGTTCAACAAGTATGTGAAGAATGCGAAAGTATGAGTCTGATGAGTGAAAATCCCAGGCCTAACCTAGACCTAACATGAATTATTCTCTAAAATATTGATCGAAACCAGATTTAATTGACTGCTTCAGTGTGGTACCACATTACTACGTGATGCAAACCAGAAAAAACCCAGGCTCCGTTCAACAAGTATGTGAAGAATGCGAAAGTATGAGTCTGATTAGGGCGAATCCCATATCTATCCCAGACCTAACTTGCGTTGTCCTCTAAAATATTGATGGAAACCAGGTTTAATTGACTGTTTCAGTGTTGTACTTCATTACTACGTTATGCAATCCAGAAAAAGCCCAGGATCTAGCCATCAAGTATGAGAAATATGCGAATGAATGAGCCTGATAAGAGCAAATCCCAGACCTAGCCTAGACCTAACATGAATTATTCTCTAAAATATTGATCGAAACCAGGTTTAATTAACTGTTTCAGTGTGGTCCCACATTACTACGTGATGCAAACCAGAAAAAGCCCAGGATCCGTTCAACAAGTATGTGAAGAATGCGAAAGTATGAGTCTGATGAGAGCAAATCCTAGACCTAACCCAGACCTAACATGCGTTATCCTCTAAAATATTTATCAAGACCAGGTTTAATTGAATGTTTCAGTGTGGTGCCACATTACTACGTGATGTAATCCAGAAAAAGCCCAGGATCTAGCCATGAAGTTTGAGAAATATGCGAAAGAATGAGCCTGATGAGGGCAAATCCTAGAGCTAACCCAGACCTAACATGCGTTATCCTCTAAAATATTGATCGCAACCAGGTGTAATGGACTGTTTCAGTGTGGTACCACACTACTACGTGATCCAAACCAGAAAAAACCCAGGATCTGTTCAACAAGTATGTGAAAAACGCGAAAGGATGAGTCTGTTGAGGTCAAATTCCAGACCTATCCCAGACTTAGCTTGCGTTATCCTCTAAAATATTGATCGAAACCGGGTCTAATCGACTGTTTCAGCGTGGTACCACATTACTACGTGATCCAAACCAGAAAAAACCCAGGATCTGTTCAACAAGTATGTGAAAACGCGAAAGTATGAGCCTGATGAGGGCAAATTTCAGACCTATCCCAGACCTAACTTGCGTTGTCCTCTAAGATATTGATGGAAACCAGGTTTAAGTGACTGTTTCAGTGTTGTACCTCATTACTACGTGATGCGATCAAGAAAAAGCCCAGGATCTAGCCATCATGTATGAGACATATGCGAAAGAATAAGCCTGATGGGGGCAATTCCTAGACCTAACCCAGACCTAACATGCGTTATCCTCTAAAATATTTATCCAGACCAGGTTTCATTGAATGTTTCAGTGTGGTACCACTTTACTACGAGATCCAATCCAGAAATAGCCCAGGATCTAGCCATGAAGTATGAGAAATATGCGAAAGTATGAGCCTGATGATGGCAAATCCTAGGCCTAACCCAGACCTAACATGCGTTATCCTCTAAAATATTTATCAAGACCAGGTTTAATTGAATGTTTCAGTGTGGTACCACATTACTACGTGACCCAAACCAGAAAAAACCCAGGATCTGTTCAACAAGTATGTGAAAAACGCGAAAGTATGAGCCTGATGAGGGCAAATCCCAGACCTATCCCAGACCTAACTTGCGTTATCCTCTAAAATATTCATCGAAACCAGGTTTAATTGACTGTTTCAGTGTTGTACTTCATTACTACGTGATGCAATCCAGAAAAAGCCCAGGATCTAGCCATCAAGTATGAGAAATATGCGAAAGTATGAGCTTGATGAGGGCAAATCCTAAACCTAACCCAAACCTAACATGCGTTATCCTCTAAAATATTTATCCAAACCAGGTTTCATTGAATGTTTCAGTGTGGTACCACTTTACTACGTTATCCAATCCAGAAATAGCCCAGGATCTAGCCATGGAGTATGAGAAATATGCGAAAGTAAGAGCCTGATGAGGGCAAATCCTAGACCTATCCCAGACCTAACTTGCGTTATCCTCCAAAATATTGATCGAAACCAGGTTTAATTGACTGTTTCAGCGTGGTACCACATTACTACGTGATACAATCCAGAAATAGCCCAGGATCTAGCCATGAAGTATGAGAAATATGCGAAAGTATGAGCCTGATGAGGGCAAATCCTAGGCCTAACCCAGACCTAACATGCGTTATCCTCTAAAATATTTATCAAGACCAGGTTTAATTGAATGTTTCAGTGTGGTACCACATTACTACGTGACCCAAACCAGAAAAAACCCAGGATCTGTTCAACAAGTATGTGAAAAACGCGAAAGTATGAGCCTTATGAGTGCAAATCCTAGACCTAACCCAGACCTAACATGCGTTATCCTCCAAAATATTGATCGAAACCAGGTTTAATTGACTGTTTCAGCGTGGTACCACATTACTACGTGATACAATCCAGAAACAGCCCAGGATCTAGCCATGAAGTATGAGAAATATGCGAAAGTATGAGCCTGATGAGGGCAAATCCTAGACCTAACCCAGACCTAACATGCGTTATCCTCCAAAATATTTATCAAGACCAGGTTTAATTGATTGTTTCAGTGTGGTCTCACATTTCTACGTGATCCAAACCAGAAAAAACCCAGGATCTGTTCAACAAGTATGTGAAAAACGCGAAAGGATGAGTCTGATGAGGTCAAATTCCAGACCTATCCCAGACTTAGCTTGCGTTATCCTCTAAAATATTGATCGAAACCGGGTCTAATCGACTGTTTCAGCGTGGTACCACAGTACTACGTGATCCAAACCTGAAAAAACCCAGGATCTGTTCAACAAGTATGTGAAAAAACGAAAGTATGAGCCTGATGAGGGCAAATTTCAGACCTATCCCAGACCTAACTTGCGTTGTCCTCTAAGATATTGATGGAAACCAGGTTTAAGTGACAGTTTCAGTGTTGTACCTCATTACTACGTGATGCGATCAAGAAAAAGCCCAGGATCTAGCCATCATGTATGAGACATATGCGAAAGAATAAGCCTGATGAGGGCAATTCCTAGACCTAACCCAGACCTAACATGCGTTATCCTCTAAAATATTTATCCAGACCAGGTTTCATTGAACGTTTCAGTGTGGTACCACTTTACTACGAGATCCAATCCAGAAATAGCCCAGGATCTAGCCATGAAGTATGAGAAATATGCGAAAGTATGAGCCTGATGAGGGCAAATCCTAGGCCTAACCCAGACCTAACATGCGTTATCTTCTAAAATATTTATCAAGACCCGGTTTAATTGAATGTTTCAGTGTTGTACTTCATTACTACGTGATGCGATCCAGAAAAAGCCCAGGATCTAGCCATCAAGTATGAGAAATATGCGAAAGAATGAGCCTGATGAGAGCAAATCCCAGACCTAACCTGGACCTAACATGAATTATTCTCTAAAATATAGATCGAAACCAGGTTTAATTGACTGTTTCAGTGCTGTATTTCATTACTACGTGATGCAATCCAGAAAAAGCCCAGGATCTAGCCATCAAGTATGAGAAATATGCGAAAGTATGAGCTTGATGAGGGCAAATCCTAGACCTAACCCAGACCTAACATGCGTTATCCTCTAAAATATTTATCAAGACCAGGTTTAATTGAATGTTTCAGTGTGGTACCACATTACTACGTGACCCAAACCAGAAAAAACCCAGGATCTGTTCAACAAGTATGTGAAAAACGCGAAAGTATGAGCCTGATGAGGGCAAATCCCAGACCTATCCCAGACCTAACTTGCGTTATCCTCTAAAATATTCATCGAAACCAGGTTTAATTGACTGTTTCAGTGTTGTACTTCATTACTACGTGATGCAATCCAGAAAAAGCCCAGGATCTAGCCATCAAGTATGAGAAATATACGAAAGTATGAGCTTAATGAGGGCAAATCCTAGACCTAACCCAAACCTAACATGCGTTATCCTCTAAAATATTTATCCAAACCAGGTTTCATTGAATGTTTCAGTGTGGTACCACTTTACTACGTGATCCAATCCAGAAATAGCCCAGGATCTAGCCATGGAGTATGAGAAATATGCGAAAGTAAGAGCCTGATGAGGGCAAATCCTAGACCTATCCCAGACCTAACTTGCGTTATCCTCCAAAATATTGATCGAAACCAGGTTTAATTGACTGTTTCAGCGTGGTACCACATTACTACGTGATACAATCCAGAAACAGCCCAGGATCTAGCCATGAAGTATGAGAAATATGCGAAAGTATGAGCCTGATGAGGGCAAATCCTAGACCTAACCCAGACCTAACATGCGTTATCCTCCAAAATATTTATCAAGACTAGGTTTAATTGATTGTTTCAGTGTGGTCCCACATTACTACGTGATCCAAACCAGAAAAAACCCAGGATCTGTTCAACAAGTATGTGAAAAACGCGAAAGGATGAGTCTGATGAGGTCAAATTCCAGACCTATCCCAGACTTAGCTTGCGTTATCCTCTAAAATATTGATCGAAACCGGGTCTAATCGACTGTTTCAGCGTGGTACCACATTACTACGTGATCCAAACCAGAAAAAACCCAGGATCTGTTCAACAAGTATGTGAAAACGCGAAAGTATGAGCCTGATGAGGGCAAATTTCAGACCTATCCCAGACCTAACTTGCGTTGTCCTCTAAGATATTGATGGAAACCAGGTTTAAGTGACTGTTTCAGTGTTGTACCTCATTACTACGTGATGCGATCAAGAAAAAGCCCAGGATCTAGCCATCATGTATGAGACATATGGGAAAGAATAAGCCTGATGAGGGCAATTCCTAGACCTAACCCAGACCTAACATGCGTTATCCTCTAAAATATTTATCCAGACCAGGTTTCATTGAATGTTTCAGTGTGGTACCACTTTACTACGAGATCCAATCCAGAAATAGCCCAGGATCTAGCCATGAAGTATGAGAAATATGCGAAAGTATGAGCCTGATGAGGGCAAATCCTAGACCTAACCCAGACCTAACATGCGTTATCTTCTAAAATATTTATCAAGACCAGGTTTAATTGAATGTTTCAGTGTGGTACCACATTACTACGTGATGCAATCCAGAAAAAGCCCAGGATCTAGCCATCAAGTTTGAGAAATATGCGAAAGAATGAGCCTGATGAGGGCAAATACTAGACCTAACCCAGACCTAACATGCGTTATCCTCTAAAATATTGATCGCAACCAGGTTTAATGGACTGTTTCAGTGTGGTACCACATTACTACGTGATACAATCCAGAAACAGCACAGGATCTAGCCATGAAGTATGAGAAATATGCGAAAGTATGAGCCTGATGAGGGCAAATCCTAGACCTAACCCAAACCTAACATGCGTTATCCCCTAAAATATTTATCATGACCAGGTTTAATTGAATGTTTCAGTGTGGTACCACATTACTACGTGAACCAAACCAGAAAAAACCCAGGATCCGTTCAACAAGTATGTTAAAACTGCGACAGTATGACCCTGATGAGGGCAAATCCCAGGCCTAACCTAGACCTAACATGCGTTGTCCTCTAAAATATTGATGGAAACCAGGTTTAATTGACTGTTTCAGTGTTGTACTTCATTACTACGTGATGCAATCCAGAAAAAGCCCAGGATCTAGCCATGAAGTATGAGAAATATGCGAAAGTAAGAGCCTGATGAGGGCAAATCCTAGACCTATCCCAGACCTAACTTGCGTTATCCTCTAACATATTGATCGAAACCAGGTTTAATTGACTGTTTCAGCGTGGTACCACATTACTACGTGATGCAATCCAGAAAAAGCCCAGGATCTAGCCATCAAGTATGAGAGATATGCGAAAGTATGAGCCTGATGAGGGCAAATCCTAGACCTAACCCAGACCTAACATGCGTTATTCTCCAAAATATTTATCAAGACAAGGTTTAATTGAATGTTTCAGTGTGGTACCACATTACTACGTGATCAAAACCAGAAAAAACCCAGGATCCGTTCAACAAGTATGTGAAGAATGCGAAAGTATGAGTCTGATCAGTGAAAATCTCAGGCCTTACCTAGACCTAACTTGCGTTGTCCTCTAAAATATTGATGGAAACTAGGTTTCATTGACTGTTTCAGTGTGGTACTACATTACTACGTGATGCAATCCAGAAAACGCCCAGGATCTAGCCATCAAGTATCAGATATATGCGAAAGAATGAGCCTGATGAGGGCAAATCCTAGACCTAACCCAGACCTAACATGCGTTATCCTCTAAAATACTTATCCTGACCAGGTTTCATTGAATGTTTCAGTGTGGTACCACTTTACTACGTGATCCAATCCAGAAATAGCCCAGGATCTAGCCATGAAGTATGAGAAATATGCGAAAGAATGAGCCTGATGAGAGCAAATCCCAGACCTAACCTAGACCTAACATGCGTTATCCTCTAAAATATTGAGCGAAACCAGGTTTAATGGACTGTTTCAGTGTGGTACCACACTACTTCGTGATCCAAACCAGAAAAAACCCAGGTTCTGTTCAACAAGTATGCGAAAAACGCTAAACTGTGAGCCTGATGAGGGCAAATCTTAGACCTAACCCAGACCTAAGATGCGTTATCCTCTAAAATATTTATCCAGACCAGGTTTCATTGAATGTTTCAGTGTGGTACCACTTTACTACGTGATCCAATACAGAAATAGCCCAGGATCTAGCCATGAAGTATGAGAAATATGCGAAAGTAAGGGCCTGATGAGGGCAAATCCTAGACCTATCCCAGACCTAACTTCCGTTATCCGCTAAAATATTGATCGAAAACAGGTTTAATTGACTGTTTCAGTGTGGTACCACATTACTACGTGACACAATCCAGAAACAGCCCAGGATCTTGCCATGAAGTATGAGAAATATGCGAAAGTATGAGCCTGATGAGAGCAAATCCTAGACCTAACCCAGACCTAACATGCGTTATCCTCTAAAATATTTATCAAGACCAGGTTTAATTGATTGTTTCAGTGTGGTCCCACATTACTACGTGTTTCATGCCAGAAAATACCCAGGGTCTGTTCAACATGTATGAGAAATATGCGGAAGAATGAGCCTGATGAGAGCAAATCCCAGACCTAACCTAGACCTAACATGCGTTATCCTCTAAAATATTGAGCGAAACCAGGTTTAATGGACTGTTTCAGTGTGGTACCACACTACTTCGTGATCCAAACCAGAAAAAACCCAGGATCTGTTCAACAAGTATGCGAAAAACGCTAAACTGTGAGCCTGATGAGGGCAAATCTTAGACCTAACCCAGACCTAAGATGCGTTATCCTCTAAAATATTTATCCAGACCAGGTTTCATTGAATGTTTCAGTGTGGTACCACTTTACTACGTGATCCAATCCAGAAATAGCCCAGGATCTAGCCATGAAGTATCAGAAATATGCGAAAGTATGAGCCTGATGAGGGCAAATCCAAGACCTATCCCAGACCTAACTTGCGTTGTCCTCTAAGATATTGATGGAGACCAGGTTCAATTGACTGTTTCAGTGTTGTACTTCATTACTACGTGATACAATCCAGAAACAGCCCAGGATCTAGCCATGAAGTATGAGAAATATGCGAAAGTATGAGCCTGATGAGTGCGAATCCTAGACCTAACCCAGACCTAACATGCGTTATCCTCTGAAATATTTATCAAGACCAGGTTTAATTGAATGTTTCAGTGTGGTACTACATTACTACGTGATGCAATCCAGAAAACGCCCAGGATCTAGCCATCAAGTTTGAGAAATATGCGAAAGAATGAGCCTGATGAGGGCAAATACTAGACCTAACCCAGATCTAACATGCGTTATCCTCTAAAACATTGATCGCAACCAGGTTTAATGGACTGTTTCAGTGTGGTACCACACTACTACGTGATCCAAACCAGAAAAAACCCAGGATCTGTTCAACAAGTATGTGAAAAAGGCGAAAGTATGAGCCGTATGAGTGCAAATCCTAGACCTAACCCAGACCTAACATGCGTTATCCTCTGAAATATTTATCAAGACCAAGTTTAATTGAATGTTTCAGTGTGGTACTACATTACTACGTGATGCAATCCAGAAAAAGCCCAGGATCTAGCCATGAAGTATGAGAAATATGCGAAAGTATGAGCCTAATGAGGGCAAGTCCTAGACCTAACCCAAACCTAACATGCGTTATCCCCTAAAATATTTATCAAGACCAGGTTTAATTGAATGTTTCAGTGTGGTACCACATTACTACGTGATCGAAACCGGAAAAAACCCAGGATCCGTTCAACAAGTATGCGAAAAACGCTAAACTGTGAGCGTGATGAGGGCAAATCTTAGACCTAACCCAGACCTAAGATGCGTTATCCTCTAAAATATTTATCCAGACCAGGTTTCAATGAATGTTTCAGTGTGGTACCACTTTACTACGTGATCCAATCCAGAAATAGCCCAGGATCTAGCCATGAAGTATGAGAAATATGCGAAAGTAAGAGCCTGATGAGGGCAAATCCTAGACCTATCCCAGACCTAACTTCCGTTATCCTCTAAAATATTGATCGAAACCAGGTTTAGTTGACTGTTTCAGCGTGGTACCACATTACTACGTGATACAATCCAGGAACAGCCCAGGATCTAGCCATGAAGTATGAGAAATATGCGAAAGTATGAGCCTGATGAGGGCAAATCCTAGACCTAACCCAGACCTAACATGCGTTATCCTCTAAAATATTTATTAAGACCAGGTTTAATTGATTGTTTCAGTGTGGTCCCACATTACTACGTGTTCCATGCCAGAAAATACCCAGGATCTGTTCAACATGTATGAGAAATATGCGGAAGAATGAGCCTGATGAGAGTAAATCCCAGACCTAACCTAGACATAACATGAATTATTCTTTAAAATATTGATCGAAACCAGGTTTACTTGACTGTTTCAGTGTGGTCCCACATTACTACGTGATCCAAACCAGAAAAAACCCAGGATCTGTTCAACAAGTATGTGAAAAACGCGAAACTGTGAGCCTGATGAGGGCAAATCTTAGACCTAACCTTGACCTAACATGCGTTATCCGCTAAGATATTTATCCAGACCAGGTTTCATTGAATGTTTCAGTGTGGTACCACTTTACTACGTGATCCAATCCAGAAATAGCCCAGGTGCTAGCCATGAAGTATGAGAAATATGCGAAAGTATGAGCCTGATGAGGGCAAATCCTAGACCTAACCCAGACCTAACATGCGTTATTCTCTAAAATATTTATCAAGACCAGGTTTAATTGAATGTTTCAGTGTGGTACCACATTACTACGTCATCCAAACCAGAAAAAACCCAGGATCCGTTCAACAAGTATGCGAAGAATGCGAAAGTATGAGTCTGATCAGTGAAAATCTCAGGCCTTACCTAGACCTAACTTGCGTTGTCTTCTAAAATATTCATGGAAACCTGGTTTCATTGACTGTTTCAGTGTGGTACTACATTACTACGTGATGCAATCTAGAAAAAGCCCAGGATCTAGCCATCAAGTGTGAGAAATATGCGAAAGAATGAGCCTGATGACAGCAAATCCCAGACCTAACCTAGACCTAACATGCGTTATCCTCTAAAATATTGAGCGAAACCAGGTTTAATGGACTGTTTCAGTGTGGTACCACTTTACTACGTGATCCAATCCCGAAATAGCCCAGGATCTGTTCAACAAGTATGTGAAAAACGCGAAACTGTGAGCCTGATGAGGGCAAATCTTAGACCTAACCTTGACCTAACATGCGTTATCCTCTAAGATATTTATACAGACCAGGTTTCATTGAATGTTTCAGTGTGGTACCACTTTACTACGTGATCCAATCCAGAAATAGCCCAGGAGCTAGCCATGAAGTATGAGAAATATGCGAAAGTAAGAGCCTGATGAGGGCAAATCCTAGACCTATCCCAGACCTAACTTCCGTTATCCTCTAAAATATTGATCGAAACCAGGTTTAATTGACTGTTTCAGCGTGGTACCACATTACTACGTGATAGAATCCAGAAACAGCCCAGGATCTAGCCATGAAGTATGAGAAATATGCGAAAGTAAGAGCCTGATGAGGGCAAATCTAGACCTATCCCAGACCTAACTTCCGTTATCCTCTAAAATATTGATCGAAAACAGGTTTAATTGACTGTTTCAGTGTTGCACTTCATTACTAAGTGATGCAATCCAGAAACAGCCCAGGATCTAGCCATCAAGTATGAGAAATATGCGAAAGAATGAGCCTGATGAGGGCAAATCCTAGACCTAACCCAGACCTAACATGAATTATTCTCTAAAATATTGATCGAAACCAGGTTTAATTGACTGTTTCAGTGTTGTACTTTATTACTACGTGATGCAATCCAGAAAAAGCCCAGGATCTAGCCATCAAGTATGAGAAATATGCGAAAGAATGAGCCTGATGAGAGCAAATCCCAGACCTAACCAAGACCTAACATGAATTATTATGCAATCCAGAAACAGCCCAGGATCTAGCCATGAAGTATGAGAAATATGCGAAAGTATGAGCCTGATGAGTGCAAATCCTAGACCTAACCCAGACCTAACATGCGTTATCCTCTGAAATATTTATCAAGACCAGGTTTAATTGAATGTTTCAGTGTGGTACTACATTACTACGTGATGCAATCCAGAAAAAGCCCAGGATCTAGCCATCAAGTTTGAGAAATATGCGAAAGAATGAGCCTGATGAGGGCAAATACTAGACCTAACCCAGACCTAACATGCGTTATCCTCTAAAACATTGATCGCAACCAGGTTTAATGGACTGTTTCAGTGTGGTACCACACTACTACGTGATCCAAACCAGAAAAAACCCAGGATCTGTTCAACAAGTATGTGAAAAACGCGAAAGTATGAGCCTTATGAGTGCAAATCCTAGACCTAACCCAGACCTAACATGCGTTATCCTCTGAAATATTTATCAAGACCAGGTTTAATTGATTGTTTCAGTGTGGTCCCACACTACTACGTGATCCAAACCAGAAAAAACCCAGGATCTGTTCAACAAGTGTGTGAAAAACGCGAAAGTATGAGCCTTATGAGTGCAAATCCTAGACCTATCCCAGACCTAACTTCCGTTATCCTCTAAAATATTGATCGAAAACAGGTTTAATTGACTGTTTCAGTGTTGCACTTCATTACTAAGTGATGCAATCCAGAAACAGCCCAGGATCTGGTCATCAAGTATGAGAAATATGCGAAAGAATGAGCCTGATGAGGGCAAATCCTAGACCTAACCCAGACCTAACATGAATTATTCTCTAAAATATTGATCGAAACCAGGTTTAATTGACTGTTTCAGTGTTGTACTTTATTACTACGTGATGCAATCCAGAAAAAGCCCAGGATCTAGCCATCAAGTATGAGAAATATGCGAAAGAATGAGCCTGATGAGAGCAAATCCCAGACCTAACCTAGACCTAACATGAATTATTCTCTAAAATATTGATCAAAAGTAGGTTTAATTGACTGTTTCAGTGTGGTACCACATTACTACGTGATCCAATCCAGAAATAGCCCAGGATCTAGCCAAGAAGTATGAGAAATATGCGAAAATATGAGCCTGATGAGGGCAAATCCTAGACCTCATCCAGACCTAACATGCGTTATTCTCTAAAATATTGATGGAAACCAGGTTTAATTGACTGTTTCAGTGTTGTACTTCATTACTACGTCATGCAATCCAGAAAAAGCCCAGGATCTAGCCATCAAGTATGAGAAATATGCGAAAGAATGAGCCTGATGAGAGCAAATCCCAGACCTAACATAGACCTAACATGAATTATTCTCTAAAATATTGATCGAAACCAGGTTTAATTGACTGTTTCAGTGTTGTACCACATTACTACGTGATCTAATCCAGAAATAGCCCAGGTTCTAGCCATGAAGTATGAGAAATATGCGGAAGTATGAGCCTGACGAGGGCAAATCCTAGACCTAACCCAGACCTAGCATGCGTTATCCTCTAAAATATTTATCAAGACCAGGTTTAATTGATTGTTTCAGTGTAGTTCCACATTACTACGTGATCCAAACCAGAAAAAACACAGGATCTGATCAACGAGTATGTGAAGTGTGCGAAAGTATGAGTCTGATGAGGGCAAATCCCCGACCTATCTCAGACCTAACATGCGTTATCCTCTAAAATATTTATCAAGACCAGGTTTAATTGATTGTTTCAGTGTGGGCCCACATTACTACGTGATCCAAATCAGAAAAACCCATGATCCGTTCAACAAGTATGTGAAGAATGCGAACGTATGAGTCTGTTGAGTGAAAATCCCAGACCTAACCAAGACCTAACATGCGTTATCCTCAAAAATATTGATCGAAACCTGGTTTAATCGACTGTTTCAGTGTGGTACCACATTACTATGTGATCCAAACCAGAAAATAACCCAGGATCTGTTCAACGAGTATGTGAAGTGTGCGAAAGTATGAGTCTGATGAGGGCAAATCCCAGACCTATCCCAGACCTAACATGCGTTATCCTCTAAAATATTTATCAAGACCAGGTTTAATTGATTGTTTCAGTGTGGTCCCACACTACTACGTGATCCAAACCAGAAAAAACCCAGGATCTGTTCAACAAGTGTGTGAAAAACGCGGAGCGTTTGATCCTGATGAGGGCAAATCCCAGACCTATCCCAGACCTAACTTGCGTTGTCCTCTAAGATATTGATGGAAACCAGGTTTAATTGACTGTTTCAGTGTTGTACTTCATTACTACGTGATGCAATCCAGAAAAAGCCCAGCATCTAGCCATCAAGTATGAGAAATATGCGAAAGAATGAGCCTGATGAGAGCAAATCCCAGACCTAACCTAGACCTAACATGAATTATTCTCTAAAATATTGATCAAAACCAGGTTTAATTGACTGTTTCAGTGTGGTACCACACTACTACGTGATCCAAACCAGAAAAAACCCCGGATCTGTTCAAAAAGTATGTGAAAAACGCGAAAGTATGAGTCTGATGAGATCAAATCCCAGACCTATCCCAGACTTAACTTGCGTTATCCTCTAAAATATTGATCGAAACCAGGCTTAATCATCTGTTTCAGCGTGGTACCACATTACTATGTGATACAATCCAGAGACAGCCCAGGATCTAGCCATGAAGTATGAGAAATATGCGAAAGTATGAGTCTGATGAGTGAAAATCCCCGGCCTAACCCAGACCTAACATGCGTTATCCTCAAAAATATTGATCCAAACCAGGTTTAATGGACTGTTTCAGTGTGGTACCACCTTACTACGTGATCCAAAGCAGAAAAAACCCTCGATCAGGTCAACATGTATGTTAAAACTGCGAAAGTATGACCCTGATGAGAGCAAATCCCAGGCCTAACCTAGACCTGACATGCGTTGTCCTCTAAAATATTGATGGAAACCAGGTTTAATTGACTGTTTCAGTGTTGTACTTCATTACTACGTGATCCAATCCAGAGAAAGCCCAGGATCTAGCCGTCAAATATGAGAAATATGCGAAAGAATGAGCCTGATGAGAACAAATCCCAGACCTAACCTAGACCTAACATGCGTTATCCTCTAAAATATTTATCAAGATCAGGTTTAATTGATTGTTTCAGTGTGGTACAACATTACTACGTGATCCACACCAGAAAAACCCCAAGATCCGTTCAACAAATATGTGAAGAACGTGAAAGTATGAGTCTGATGAGTGAAAATCCCAGGCCTAACCTAGACCTAACATGCGTTATCCTCAATAATATTGATCGAAACCAGGTTTAATTGAGTGTTTCAGTGTTGTACTTCATTACAACGTGATGCAATCCAGAAGAAGCACAGGATCTAGCCATCTAGTATGAGAAATATGCGAAAGTATGAGTCTGATGAGTGAAAATCCCAGACCTAACCAAGACCTAACATGCGTTATCCTCAAAAATATTGATCGAAACCTGGTTTAATCGACTGTTTCAGTGTGGTCCCACACTACTACGTGATCCAAACCAGAAAAAACCCAGGATCTGTTCAACAAGTATGTGAAAAACGCGGAAAGTATGAGCCTGATGAGGGCAAATCCCAGACCTATCCCAGACCTAACTTGCGTTGTCCTTTAAGATAATGATGGAAACCAGGTTTAATTGACTGTTTCAGTGTTGTACTTCATTACTACGTGATGCAATCCAGAAAAAGCCCAGCATCTAGCCATCAAGTATGAGAAATATGCGAAAGAATGAGCCTGATGAGAGCAATTCCCAGGCCTAACCTAGACATAACATGAATTATTCTCTAAAATATTGATCGAAACCAGGTTTAATTGACTGTTTCAGTGTGGTCCCAAATTACTACGTGATCCAAACCAGAAAATAACCCAGGATCTGTCAAACGAGTATGTGAAGTGTGCGAAAGTGTGAGCCTGATGAGAGCAAATCCCAGACCTAACCTAGACCTAACATGAATTATTCTCTAAAATATTGATCGAAACTAGGTTTAATTGACTGTTTCAGTGTGGTCCCACATTACTACGTGATCCAAACCAGAAAAAACCCAGGATCTGTTCAACGAGTATGTGAAGTGTGCGAAAGTATGAGTCTGATGAGGTCAAATCCCAAACCAATCCCAGACTTAACTTGCGTTATCCTCTAAAATATTGATCGAAACCAGGTTTAATCGACTGTTTCAGTGTGGTAACACATTACTACGTGATCCAAACCAGAAAAAACCCAGGATCCGTTCAACAAGTATGTGAAGAATGCGAATGTATGAGTCTGATCAGTGAAAATCTCAGACCTTACCTAGACCTAACTTGCGTTGTCCTCTAAAATATTGATGAAAACCAGGTTTCATTGACTGTTTCGGTGTGGTACTACATTACTACGTGATGCAATCCAGAAAAAGCCCAGGATCCAGCCATCAAGTATGAGAAATATGCGAAAGAGTGAGCCTGATGAGAGCAAATCCCAGACCTAACCTAGACCTAACATGCGTTATCCTCTAAAATATTGAGCGGAACCAGGTTTAATGAACTGTTTCAGTGTGGTCCCACATTACTACGTGATCCAAACCAGAAAAAACCCAGGATCCGTTCAACAAGTATGTGATGAATGCGAAAGTATGAGTCTGATGAGTGAAAATCCCAGACCTAACCGAGGCCTAACATGCGTCATCCTCTAAAATATTGATTGAAACCAGGTTTAATTGACTGTTTCAGCGTGGTACCACATTACTACGTGATACAATCCAGAAACAGCCCAGGATCTAGCCATGAAGTATGAGAAATATGCGAAAGTATGAGCCTGATGAGGGCAAATCCTAGACCTAACCCAGACCTAACATGCGTTATCCTCTAAAATATTTATCAAGACCAGGTTTAATTGATTGTTTCAGTGTGGTCCCACATTACTAAGTGATGCAAACCAGAAAAAACCCAGGATCTGTATCAACGAGTATGTGAAGTGTGCGAAAGTATGAGACTGATGGGGTCAAATCCCAGACCTATCCCAGACCTAACTTGCGTTATCCTCTAAAATATTGATTGAAACCAGGTTTAATCGACTGTTTCAGTGTGGTACCACATTACTACGTGATCCAAACCAGAAAAAACCCAGGATCAGTTCAACAAGTATGTGAAGAATGCGAAAGTATGAGTCTGATGTGTGAAATTCCCAGACCTAACCGAGGCCTAACATGCGTCATCCTCTAAAATATTGATTGAAACCAGGTTTAATTGACTGTTTCAGCGTGGTACCACATTACTACGTGATACAATCCAGAAACAGCCCAGGATCTAGCCATGAAGTATGAGAAATATGCGAAAGAATGAGCCTGATGAGAGCAAATCCCAGACCTAACCTAGACATCACATGAATTATTCTCTAAAATATTGATCGAAACCCGGTTTAATCGACTGTTTCAGTGTGGTACCACATTACTATGTTATACAAACCAGAAAATAACCCAGGATCTGTTCAACGAGTATGTGAAGTGTGCGAAAGTATGAGTCTGATGGGGTCAAATCCCAGACCTATCCCAGACCTAACTTGCGTTATCCTCTAAAATATTGATTGAAACCAGGTTTAATCGACTGTTTCAGTGTGGTACCACATCACTACGTGATCCAAACCAGAAAATACCCAGGATCTGTTCAACGAGTATGTGAAGTGTGCGAAAGTGTGAGTCTGATGAGGTCAAATCCCAGACCAATCCCAGACTTAACTTGCGTTACCCTCTAAAATATTGATCGAAACCAGGTTTAATCGACTGTTTCAGTGTGGTACCACATTACTACGTGATCCAAACCAGAAAAAACCCAGGATCCGTTCAACAAGTATGTGAAGAATGCGAAGGTATGAATCTGATGAGTGAAAATCCCAGACCTAACCTAGACCTAACATGCGTTATCCTCTAAAATAATGATCCAAACCAGGTTCAATGGACTGTTTCAGTGTGGTACCATACTACTACGTGATCCAAACCAGAAATAACCCAGGATCTGTTCAAAAAGTATGTGAAAAATGCGAAAGTATGAGCCTGATGAGGGCAAATCCAAGACCTATCCCAGACCTAACTTGCGTTGTCCTTTAAGATATTGATGGAAACCAAGTTTAATTGACTGTTTCAGTGTGGTACCACATTACTACGTGATCTAATCCAGAAATAGCCCAGGATCTAGCCATGAAGTATGAGAAATATGCGAAAGTATGAGCCTGACGAGGGCAAATCCTAGACCTCACCCAGACCTAACATGCGTTATCCTCTAAAATATTTATCAAGACCAGGTTTAATTGACTGTTTCAGTGTGGTACCACATGACTACGTGATCCAATCCAGAAATAGCCCAGGATCTAGCCATGATGTATGAGAAATATGCGAAAGTATGCGCCTGATGAGGGCAAATCCTAGACCTATCCCAGACCTAACATGCGTTATCCTCTAAAATATTTAACAAGACCAGGTTTAATTGATTGTTTCAGTGTGGTCCCACATTACCACGTGATCCAAACCAGAAAAAACACATGATCCGTTCAACAAGTATGTGAAGAATGCGAAACTATGAGTGATGAGTGAAAATCCCAGGGCTAACCTAGACCTAACATGCGTTATCCTCTAAAATATTGATCGCAACCAGGTTTAATCGGCTGTTTCAGTGTGGTACCACATTACTATGTGATCCAAACCAGAAAATAACCCAGGATCTGTTCAACGAGTATGTGAACTGTGCGAAAGTATGAGTCTGATGAGGGCAAATCCCAGACCTATCTCAGACGTAACATGCGTTATCCTCTAAAATATTTATCAAGATCAGGTTTAATTGATTGTTTCAGTGTGGTCCCACACTACTACGTGATCCAAACCAGAAAAAACCCAGGATCTGTTCAACAAGTATGTGAAAAACGCGGAAAGTATGAGCCTGATGAGGGCAAATCCCAGACCTATCCCAGACCTAACTTGCGTTGTCCTCTAAGATAATGATGGAAACCAGGTTTAATTGACTGTTTCAGTGTTGTACTTCATTACTACGTGATGCAATCCAGAAAAAGCCCAGCATCTAGCCATCAAGTATGAGAAATATGCGAAAGAATGAGCCTGATGAGAGCAAATCCCAGACCTAACCTAGACATAACATTCTCTAAAATATTGATCGAAACCGGGTTTAATTGACTGTGTCAGTGTGGTCCCACATTACTACGTGATCCAAACCAGAAAATAACCCAGGATCTGTCAAACGAGTATGTGAAGTGTGCGAAAGTATGAGCCTGATGAGAGCAAATCCCAGACCTAACCTAGACCTAACATGAATTATTCTCTAAAATATTGATCGAAACTAGGTTTAATTGACTGTTTCAGTGTGGTCCCACATTACTACGTGATCCAAACCAGAAAAAACCCAGGATCCGTTCAACAAGTATGTGAAGAATGCGAAAGTATGAGTCTGAGGAGTGAAAATCCCAGGCCTAACCTAGACCTAACATGCGTTATCCTCAAAAATATTGATCGAAACCTGGTTTAATCGACTGTTTCAGTGTGGTACCACATTACTATGTGATCCAAACCAGAAAATAACCTAGGATCTGTTCAACGAGTATGTGAAGTGTGCGAAAGTATGAGTCTGATGAGGTCAAATCCCAAACCAATCCCAGACTTAACTTGCGTTATCCTCTAAAATATTGATCGAAACCAGGTTTAATCGACTGTTTCAGTGTGGTCCCACATTACTACGTGATCCAAACCAGAAAAAACCCAGGATCCGTTCAACAAGTATGTGAAGAATGCGAAAGTATGAGTCTGATGAGTGAAAATCCCAGGCCTAACCTAGACCTAACATGCGTTATCCTCAAAAATATTGATCGAAACCTGGTTTAATCGACTGTTTCAGTGTGGTACCACATTACTATGTGATCCAAACCAGAAAATAACCCAGGATCTGTTCAACGAGTATGTGAAGTGTGCGAAAGTATGAGTCTGATGAGGTCAAATCCCAAACCAATCCCAGACTTAACTTGCGTTATCCTCTAAAATATTGATCGAAACCAGGTTTAATCGACTGTTTCAGTGTGGTACCACATTACTACGTGATCCAAACCAGAAAAAACCCAGGATCCGTTCAACAAGTATGTGAAGAATGCGAATGTATGAGTCTGATCAGTGAAAATCTCAGGCCTTACCTAGACCTAACTTGCGTTGTCCTCTAAAATATTGATGAAAACCAGGTTTCATTGACTGTTTCAGCGTGGTACCACATTACTACGTGATACAATCCAGAAACAGCCCAGGATCTAGCCATGAAGTATGAGAAATATGCGAAAGAATGAGCCTGATGAGAGCAAATCCCAGACCTAACCTAGACCTAACATGCGTTATCCTCTAAAATATTGAGCGAAACCAGGTTTAATGAACTGTTTCAGTGTGGTCCCACATTAGTACCTGATCCAAACCAGAAAAAACCCAGGATCAGTTCAACAAGTATGTGAAGAATGCGAAAGTATGAGTCTGATGAGTGAAAATCCCAGACCTAACCGAGGCCTAACATGCGTTATCCTCTAAAATATTGATTGAAACCAGGTTTAATTGACTGTTTCAGCGTGGTACCACATTACTACGTGATACAATCCAGAAACAGCCCAGGATCTAGCCATGAAGTATGAGAAATATGCGAAAGTATGAGCCTGATGAGGGCAAATCCTAGACCTAACCCAGACCTAACATGCGTTATCCTCTAAAATATTGATCCAAACCAGGTTTAATGGACTCTTTCAGTGTGGTACCACATTACTACGTGATCCAATCCAGAAATAGCACAGGATCTAGCCATGAAGTATGAGAAATATGCGAAAATATGAGCCTGATGAGGGCAAATCCCAGGCCTAACCTAGACCTAACATGCGTTGTCCTTTAAGATAATGATGGAAACCAGGTTTAATTGACTGTTTCAGTGTTGTACTTCATTACTACGTGATGCAATCCAGAAAAAGCCCAGCATCTAGCCATCAAGTATGAGAAATAAGCGAAAGAATGAGCCTGATGAGAGCAATTCCCAGGCCTAACCGAGACATAACATGAATTATTCTCTAAAATATTGATCGAAACTAGGTTTAATTGACTGTTTCAGTGTGGTCCCACATTACTACGTGATGCAATCCAGAAAAAGCCCAGCATCTAGCCATCAAGTATGAGAAATATGCGAAAGAATGAGCCTGATGAGAGCAAATCCCAGACCTAACCTAGACCTAACTTGCGTTGTCCTTTAAGATAATGATGGAAACCAGGTTTAATTGACTGTTTCAGTGTTGTACTTCATTACTACGTGATCCAATCCAGAGAAAGCCCAGGATCTAGCCGTCAAATATGAGAAATATGCGAAAGAATGAGCCTGATGAGAACAAATCCCAGACCTAACCTAGACCTAACATGCGTTATCCTCTAAAATATTTATCAAGATCAGGTTTAATTGATTGTTTCAGTGTGGTACAACATTACTACGTGATCCACACCAGAAAAACCCCAAGATCCGTTCAACAAATATGTGAAGAACGTGAAAGTATGAGTCTGATGAGTGAAAATCCCAGGCCTAACCTAGACCTAACATGCGTTATCCTCAATAATATTGATCGAAACCAGGTTTAATTGAGTGTTTCAGTGTTGTACTTCATTACAACGTGATGCAATCCAGAAGAAGCACAGGATCTAGCCATCTAGTATGAGAAATATGCGAAAGTATGAGTCTGATGAGTGAAAATCCCAGACCTAACCAAGACCTAACATGCGTTATCCTCAAAAATATTGATCGAAACCTGGTTTAATCGACTGTTTCAGTGTGGTCCCACACTACTACGTGATCCAAACCAGAAAAAACCCAGGATCTGTTCAACAAGTATGTGAAAAACGCGGAAAGTATGAGCCTGATGAGGGCAAATCCCAGACCTATCCCAGACCTAACTTGCGTTGTCCTTTAAGATAATGATGGAAACCAGGTTTAATTGACTGTTTCAGTGTTGTACTTCATTACTACGTGATGCAATCCAGAAAAAGCCCAGCATCTAGCCATCAAGTATGAGAAATATGCGAAAGAATGAGCCTGATGAGAGCAATTCCCAGGCCTAACCGAGACATAACATGAATTATTCTCTAAAATATTGATCGAAACTAGGTTTAATTGACTGTTTCAGTGTGGTCCCACATTACTACGTGATGCAATCCAGAAAAAGCCCAGCATCTAGCCATCAAGTATGAGAAATATGCGAAAGAATGAGCCTGATGAGAGCAAATCCCAGACCTAACCTAGACCTAACATGTATTATTCTCAAAAATATTGATCGAAACCAGGTTTAATTGACTGTTTCAGTGTGGTCCCACATTGCTACGTGATCCAAACCAGAAAAAACCCAGGATCCGTACAACAAGTATGTGAAGAATGCGAAAGTATGAGTCTGATGAGTGAAAATCCCAGACCTAACCTAGACCTAACATGCGTTATCCTCTAAAATATTGATCCAAACCAGGTTTAATGGACTGTTTCAGTATGGTACCACACTACTACGTGATCCAAACCAGAAAAAACCCAGGATCTGTTCAACAAGTATGTGAAAAACGCGAAAGTATGAGCCTGATGAGGGCAAATCCCAGACCTATCCCAGACCTAACTTGCGTTGTCCTCTAAGATATTGATGGAAACCAGGTTTAATTGACTGTTTCTGTGTTGTACTTCATTACTACGTGATGCAATCCAGAAAAAGCCCAGCATCTAGCCATCAAGTATGAGAAATATGCGAAAGAATGAGCCTGATGAGAGCAAATCCCAGACCTAACCTAGACCTAACATGTATTATTCTCTAAAATATTTATCAAGACCAGGTTTAATTGATTGTTTCAGTGTGGTCCCACATTACTAAGTGATGCAAACCAGAAAAAACCCAGGATCTGTTCAACGAGTATGTGAAGTGTGCGAAAGTATGAGACTGATGGGGTCAAATCCCAGACCTATCCCAGACCTAACTTGCGTTATCCTCTAAAATATTGATTGAAACCAGGTTTAATCGACTGTTTCAGTGTGGTACCACATTACTACGTGATCCAAACCAGAAAAGCCAGGATCCGTTCAACAAGTATGTGAAGAATGCGAAAGTATGAGTCTGATCAGTGAAAATCCCAGACCTAACCCAGGCCTAACATGCGTCATCCTCTAAAATATTGATTGAAACCAGGTTTAATCGACTGTTTCAGCGTGGTACCACATTACTACGTGATACAATCCAGAAACAGCCCAGGATCTAGCCATGAAGTATGAGAAATATGCGAAAGAATGAGCCTGATGAGCGCAAATCCCAGACCTAACCTAGACATCACATGAATTATTCTCTAAAATATTGATCGAAACCCGGTTTAATCGACTGTTTCAGTGTGGTACCACATTACTATGTTATACAAACCAGAAAATAACCCAGGATCTGTTCAACGAGTATGTGAAGTGTGCGAAAGTATGAGTCTGATGGGGTCAAATCCCAGACCTATCCCAGACCTAACTTGCGTTATCCTTTAAGATATTGATGGAAACCAAGTTTAATTGACTGTTTCAGTGTGGTACCACATTACTACGTGATCTAATCCAGAAATAGCCCAGGATCTAGCCATGAAGTATGAGAAATATGCGAAAGTATGAGCCTGACGAGGGCAAATCCTAGACCTCACCCAGACCTAACATGCGTTATCCTCTAAAATATTTATCAAGACCAGGTTTAATTGACTGTTTCAGTGTGGTACCACATTACTACGTGATCCAATCCAGAAATAGCCCAGGACCTAGCCATGATGTATGAGAAATATGCGAAAGTATGCGCCTGATGAGGGCAAATCCTAGACCTATCCCAGACCTAACATGCGTTATCCTCTAAAATATTTAACAAGACCAAGTTTAATTGATTGTTTCAGTGTGGTCCCACATTACCACGTGATCCAAACCAGAAAAAACACATGGTCCGTTCAACAAGTATGTGAAGAATGCGAAACTATGAGTCTGATGAGTGAAAATCCCAGGGCTAACCTAGACCTAACATGCGTTATCCTCTAAAATATTGATCGCAACCAGGTTTAATCGACTGTTTCAGTGTGGTACCACATTACTATGTGATCCAAACCAGAAAATAACCCAGGATCTGTTCAACGAGTATGTGAACTGTGCGAAAGTATGAGTCTGATGAGGGCAAATCCCAGACCTATCCCAGACCTAACATGCGTTATCCTCTAAAATATTTATCAAGATCAGGTTTAATTGATTGTTTCAGTGTGGTCCCACACTACTACGTGATCCAAACCAGAAAAAACCCAGGATCTGTTCAACAAGTATGTGAGAAACGCGGAAAGTATGAGCCTGATGAGGGCAAATCCCAGACCTATCCCAGACCTAACTTGCGTTGTCCTCTAAGATAATGATGGAAACCAGGTCTAATTGACTGTTTCAGTGTTGTACTTCATTACTACGTGATGCAATCCAGAAAAAGCCCAGCATCTAGCCATCAAGTATGAGAAATATGCGAACGAATGAGCCTGATGAGAGCAAATCCCAGACCTAACCTAGACATAACATTCTCTAAAATATTGATCGAAACCAGGTTTAATTGACTGTGTCAGTGTGGTCCCACATTACTACGTGATCCAAACCAGAAAATAACCCAGGATCCGTTCAACAAGTATGTGAAGGATGCGAAAGTATGAGTCTGATGAGTGAAAATCCCAGGCCTAACCTAGACCTAACATGCGTTATCCTCAAAAATATTGATCGAAACCTGGTTTAATCGACTGTTTCAGTGTGGTACCACATTACTATGTGATCCAAACCAGAAAATAACCCAGGATCTGTTCCACGAGTATGTGAAGTGTGCGAAAGTATGAGTCTGATGAGGTCAAATCCCAAACCAATCCCAGACTTAACTTGCGTTATCCTCTAAAATATTGATCGAAACCAGGTTTAATCGCCTGTTTCAGTGTGGTACCACATTACTACGTGATCCAAACCAGAAAAAACCCAGGATCCGTTCAACATGTATGTGAAAAACGCGAAAGTATGAGCCTGATGAGGGCAAATCCCAGACCTATCCCAGACCTAACTTGCGTTGTCCTCTAAGATATTGATCCAAACCAGGTTTAATGGACTGTTTCAGTGTGGTACCACACTACTACGTGATCCAAACCAGAAAAAACCCAGGATCCGTACAACAAGTATGTGAAGAATGCGAAAGTATGAGTCTGATGAGTGAAAATCCCAGACCTAACCTAGACCTAACATGCGTTATCCTGTAAAATATTGATCCAAGCCAGGTTTAATGGACTGTTTCAGTGTGGTACCACACTACTACGTGATCCAAACCAGAAAAAACCCAGGATCTGTTCAACAAGTATGTAAAAAACGCAAAAGTATGAGTCTGATGAGTGAAAATCCCAGGGCTAACCTAGACCTAACATGCGTTATCCTCTAAAATATTGACCGAAACCAGGTTTAATCGACTGTTTCAGTGTGGTACCACATTACTACGTGATCCAAACCAGAAAAAACCCAGGATCTGTTCAACATGTATGTGAAAAACGCGAAAGTATGAGCCTGATGAGGGCAAATCCCAGACCTATCCCAGACCTAACTTGCGTTGTCCTCTAAGATATTGATGGAAACCAGGTTTAATTGACTGTTTCTGTGTTGTACTTCATTACTGCCTGATGCAATCCAGAAAAAGCCCAGCATCTAGCCATCAAGTATGAGAAATATGCGAAAGAATGAGCCTGATGAGAGCAAATCCAAGACCTAACCTAGACCTAACATGTATTATTCTCAAAAATATTGATCGAAACCAGGTTTAATTGACTGCTTCAGTGTGGACCCACATTACTACGTGATCCAAACCAGAAAAAACCCGGGATCCGTACAACAAGTATGTGAAGAATGCGAAAGTATGAGTCTGATGAGTGAAAATCCCCGAACTAACCTAGACCTAACATGCGTTATCCTCTAAAATATTGATCCAAACCAGGTTTAATGGACTGTTTCAGTGTGGTACCACACTACTACGTGATCCAAACCAGAAAAAACCCAGGATCTGTTCAACATGTATGTGAAAAACGCGAAAGTATGAGCCTGATGAGGGCAAATCCCAGACCTATCCCAGACCTAACTTGCGTTGTCCTCTAAGATATTGATGGAAACCAGGTTCAATTGACTGTTTCTGTGTTGTACTTCATTACTACGTGATGCAATCCAGAAAAAGCCCAGCATCTAGCCATCAAGTATGAGAAATATGCGAAAGAATGAGCCTGATGAGAGCAAATCCCAGACCTAACCTAGACCTAACATGTATTATTCTCTAAAATATTTATCAAGACCAGGTTTAATTGATTGTTTCAGTGTGGTCCCACATTACTAAGTGATGCAAACCAGAAAAAACCCAGGATCTGTTCAACGAGTATGTGAAGTGTGCGAAAGTATGAGACTGATGGGGTCAAATCCCAGACCTATCCCAGACCTAACTTGCGTTATCCTCTAAAATATTGATTGAAACCAGGTTTAATCGACTGTTTCAGTGTGGTACCACATTACTACGTGATCCAAACCAGAAAAGCCAGGATCCGTTCAACAAGTATGTGAAGAATGCGAAAGTATGAGTCTGATCAGTGAAAATCCCAGACCTAACCGAGGCCTAACATGCGTTATCCTCTAAAATATTGATCGAAACCAGGTTTAATTGACTGTTTCAGCGTGGTGCCACATTACTACGTGATACAATCCAGAAACAGCCCAGGATCTAGCCATGAAGTATGAGAAATATGCGAAAGTATGAGCCTGATGAGGGCAAATCCTAGACCTAACCCAGACCTAACATGCGTTATCCTCTAAAATATTGATCCAAACCAGGTTTAATGGAATCTTTCAGTGTGGTACCACATTACTACGTGATCCAATCCAGAAATAGCCCAGGATCTAGCCATGAAGTATGAGAAATATGCGAAAATATGAGCCTGATGAGGGCAAATCCTAGACCTAACCCAGACCTAACATGCGTTATTCTCTAAAATATTGATGGAAACCAGGTTTAATTGACTATTTCAGTGTTGTACTTCATTACTACGTCATGCAATCCAGAAAAAGCCCAGGATCTAGCCATCAAGTATGAGAAATATGCGAAAGAATGAGCCTGATGAGAGCAAATCCCAGACCTAACCTAGACCTAACATGAATTATTCTCTAAAATATTGATCGAAACCTGGTTTAATCGACTGTTTCAGTGTGGTACCACATTACTATGTGATCCAAGCCAGAAAATAACCCAGGATCCGTTCAACAAGTATGTGAAGAATGCGAAAGTATGAGTCTGATGAGTGAAAATCCCAGACCTAACCTAGACCTAACATGCGTTATCCTCTAAAATATTGATCCAAACCAGGTTTAATGGACTGTTTCAGTGTGGTACTACATTACTACGTGATCCAAACCAGAAAGAACCCAGGATCCGTTCAACAAGTATGTGAAGAATGCGAAAGTATGAGTCTGATGAGTGAAAATCCCAGATCTAACCGAGGCCTAACATGCGTCATCCTCTAAAATATTGATTGAAACCAGGTTTAATTGACTGTTTCAGCGTGGTACCACATTACTACGTGATACAATCCAGAAACAGCCCAGGATCTAGCCATGAAGTATGAGAAATATGCGAAAGTATGAGCCTGATGAGGGCAAATCCTAGACCTAACCCAGACCTAACATGCGTTATCCTCTAAAATATTTATCAAGACCAGGTTTAAATGATTGTTTCAGTGTGGTCCCACATTACTAAGTGATGCAATCCAGAAAAAACCCAGGATCTGTTCAACGAGTATGTGAAGTGTGCGAAAGTATGAGACTGATGGGGTCAAATCCCAGACCTATCCCAGACCTAACTTGCGTTATCCTCTAAAATATTGATTGAAACCGGGTTTAATCGACTGTTTCAGTGTGGTACCACATTACTACGTGATCCAAACCAGAAAAAACCCAGGATCCGTTCAACAAGTATGTGAAGAATGCGAAAGTATGAGTCTGATCAGTGAAAATCCCAGACCTAACCGAGGCCTAACATGCGTTATCCTCTAAAATATTGATTGAAACCAGGTTCAATTGACTGTTTCAGCGTGGTACCACATTACTACGTGATACAATCCAGAAACAGCCCAGGATCTACCCATGAAGTATGAGAAATATGCGAAAGTATGAGCCTGATGAGGGCAAATCCTAGACCTAACCCAGACCTAACATGCGTTATCCTCTAAAATATTGATCCAAACCAGGTTTAATGGACTCTTTCAGTGTGGTACCACATTACTACGTGATCCAATCCAGAAATAGCCCAGGATCTAGCCATGAAGTATGAGAAATATGCGAAAATATGAGCCTGTTGAGGGCAAATCCTAGACCTAATCCAGACCTAACATGCGTTATTCTCTAAAATATTGATTGAAACCAGGTTTAATTGACTGTTTCAGCGTGGTACCACATTACTACGTGATACAATCCAGAAACAGCCCAGGATCTAGCCATGAAGTATGAGAAATATGCGAAAGTATGAGCCTGATGAGGGCAAATCCTAGACCTAACCCAGACCTAACATGCGTTATCCTCTAAAATATTTATCAAGACCAGGTTTAATTGATTGTTTCAGTGTGGTCCCACATTACTAAGTGATGCAAACCAGAAAAAACCCAGGATCTGTTCAACGAGTATGTGAAGTGTGCGAAAGTATGAGACTGATGGGGTCAAATCCCAGACCTATCCCAGACCTAACTTGCGTTATCCTCTAAAATATTGATTGAAACCGGGTTTAATCGACTGTTTCAGTGTGGTACCACATTACTACGTGATCCAAACCAGAGAAAACCCAGTATCCGCTCAACAAGTATGTGAAGAATGCGAAAGTATGAGTCTGATCAGTGAAAATCCCAGACCTAACCGAGGCCTAACATGCGTTATCCTCTAAAATATTGATTGAAACCAGGTTCAATTGACTGTTTCAGCGTGGTACCACATTACTACGTGATACAATCCAGAAACAGCCCAGGATCTACCCATGAAGTATGAGAAATATGCGAAAGTATGAGCCTGATGAGGGCAAATCCTAGACCTAACCCAGACCTAACATGCGTTATCCTCTAAAATATTGATCCAAACCAGGTTTAATGGACTCTTTCAGTGTGGTACCACATTACTACGTGATCCAATCCAGAAATAGCCCAGGATCTAGCCATGAAGTATGAGAAATATGCGAAAATATGAGCCTGTTGAGGGCAAATCCTAGACCTAATCCAGACCTAACATGCGTTATTCTCTAAAATATTGATGGAAACCAGGTTTAATTGACTGTTTCAGTGTTGTACTTCATTACTACGTCATGCAATCCAGAAAAAGCCCAGGATCTAGCCATCAAGTATGAGAAATATGCGAAAGAATGAGCCTGATGAGAGCAAATCCCAGACCTAACCTAGACCTAACATGAATTATTCTCTAAAATATTGATCGAAACCTGGTTTAATCGACTGTTTCAGTGTGGTACCACATTACTATGTGATCCCAGCCAGAAAATAACCCAGGATCTGTTCAAGGAGTATGTGAAGTGTGCGAAATTATGAGTCTGATGAGGTCAAATCCCTGACCTATCCCAGACCTAACTTGCGTTGTCCTCTAAGATATTGATGGAAACCAGGTTTAATTGACTGTTTCTGTGTTGTACTTCATTACTACGTGATGCAATCCAGAAAAAGCCCAGCATCTAGCCATCAAGTATGAGAAATATGCGAAAGAATGAGCCTGATGAGAGCAAATCCAAGACCTAACCTAGACCTAACATGTATTATTCTCAAAAATATTGATCCAAACCAGGTTTAATGGACTGTTTCAGTGTGGTACCATATTACTACGTGATCCAAACCAGAAAAAACCCAGGAGCTGTTCAACATGTATGTGAAAAACGCGAAAGTATGAGCCTGATGAGGGCAAATCCCAGACCTATCCCAGACCTAACTTGCGTTGACCTCTAAGATATTGATGGAAACCAGGTTTAATTGACTGTTTCAGTGTGGTCCCACATAACTACGTGATCCAAACCAGAAAAAACCCGGGATCCGTACAACAAGTATGTGAAGAATGCGAAAGTATGAGTCTGATGAGTGAAATTCCCCGACCTAACCTAGACCTAACATGCGTTATCCTCTAAAATATTGATCCAAACCAGGTTTAATGGACTGTTTCAGTGTGGTACCATACTACTACGTGATCCAAACCAGAAAAAACCCAGGATCTGTTCAACATGTATGTGAAAAACGCGAAAGTATGAGCCTGATGAGGGCAAATCCCAGACCTATCCCAGACCTAACTTGCGTTGTCCTCTAAGATATTGATGGAAACCAGGTTTAATTGACAGTTTCTGTGTTGTACTTCATTACTACGTGATGCAATCCAGAAAAAGCCCAGCATCTAGCCATCAAGTATGAGAAATATGCGAAAGAATGAGCCTGATGAGAGCAAATCCCAGACCTAACCTAGTCCTAACATGTATTATCCTGTAAAATATTGATCCAAACCAGGTTTAATGGACTGTTTCAGTGTGGTACCACACTACTACGTGATCCAAACCAGAAAAACCCCAAGATCTGTTCAACAAGTATGTGAAAAACGCAAAAGTATGAGTCTGATGAGTGAAAATCCCAGGGCTAACCCAGACCTAACATGCGTTATCCTCTAAAATATTGATCGAAACCAGGTTTAATCGACTGTTTCAGTGTGGTACCACATTACTACGTGATCCAAACCAGAAAAAACCCAGGATCCGTTCAACAAGTATGTGAAGAATGCGAAAGTATGAGTCTGATGAGTTGAAATCCCCGACCTAACCTAGACCTAACATGCGTTATCCTCTAAAATATTGATCCAAACCAGGTTTAATGGACTGTTTCAGTGTGGTACCACACTACTACGTGATCCAAACCAGAAAAAACCCAGGATCTGTTCAACATGTATGTGAAAAACGCGAAAGTATGAGCCTGATGAGGGCAAATCCCAGACCTATCCCAGACCTAACTTGCGTTGTCCTCTAAGATATTGATGGAAACCAGGTTTAATTGACTGTTTCTGTGTTGTACTTCATTACTACGTGATGCAATCCAGAAAAAGCCCAGCATCTAGCCATCAAGTATGAGAAATATGCGAAAGAATGAGCCTGATGAGAGCAAATCCAAGACCTAACCTAGACCTAACATGTATTATTCTCAAAAATATTGATCGAAACCAGGTTTAATTGACTGTTTCAGTGTGGTCCCACATTACTACGTGATCCAAACCAGAAAAAACCCGGGATCCGTACAACAAGTATGTGAAGAATGCGAAAGTATGAGTCTGATGGGTGAAAATCCCCGACCTAACCTAGACCTAACATGCGTTATCCTCTAAAATATTGATCCAAACCAGGTTTAATGGACTGTTTCAGTGTGGTACCACACTACTACGTGATCCAAACCAGAAAAATCCCAGGATCTGTTCAACATGTATGTGAAAAACGCGAAGGTATGAGCCTGATGAGGGCAAATCCAAGACCTATCCCAGACCTAACTTGCGTTCTCCTCTAAGAGTTTGATGGAAACCAGGTTTAATTGACTGTTTCAGTGTGGTACCACATTACTACGTGATCTAATCCAGAAATAGCCCAGGATCTAGCCATGAAGTATGAGAAATATGCGGAAGTATGAGCCTGACGAGGGCAAATCCTAGACCTAACCCAGACCTAACATGCGTTATCCTCTAAAATATTTATCAAGACCAGGTTTAATTGATTGTTTCAGTGTAGTTCCACATTACTACGTGATCCAAACCAGAAAAAACCCAGGATGTGATCAACGAGTATGTGAAGTGTGCGAAAGTATGAGTCTGATGAGGGCAAATCCCCGACCTATCCCAGACCTAACATGCGTTATCCTCTAAAATATTTATCAAGACCAGGTTTAATTGATTGTTTCAGTGTGGTCCCACATTACTACGTGATCCAAACCAGAAAAAACCCATGATCCGTTCAACAAGTATGTGAAAAACGCGAAAGTATGAGCCTGATGAGGGCAAATCCCAGACCTATCCCAGACCTAACTTGCGTTGTCCTCTAAGATATTGATGGAAACCAGGTTTAATTGACTGTTTCTGTGTTGTACTTCATTACTACGTGATGCAATCCAGAAAAAGCCCAGCATCTAGCCATCAAGTATGAGAAATATGCGAAAGAATGAGCCTGATGAGAGCAAATCCAAGACCTAACCTAGACCTAACATGTATTATTCTCAAAAATATTGATCGAATCCAGGTTTAATTGACTGTTTCAGTGTGGTCCCACATTACTACGTGATCCAAACCAGAAAAAACCCGGGATCCGTACAACAAGTATGTGAAGAATGCGAAAGTATGAGTCTGATGAGTGAAAATCCCCGACCTAACCTAGACCTAACATGCGTTATCCTGTAAAATATTGATCCAAACCAGGTTTAGTGGACTGTTTCAGTGTGGTACCACACTACTACGTGATCCAAACCAGAAAAAACCCAGGATCTGTTCAACATGTATGTGAAAAACGCGAAAGTATGAGCCTGATGAGGGCAAATCCCAGACCTATCCCAGACCTAACTTGCGTTGTCCTCTAAGATATTGATGGAAACCAGGTTCAATTGACTGTTTCTGTGTTGTACTTCATTACTACGTGATGCAATCCAGAAAAAGCCCAGCATCTAGCCATCAAGTATGAGAAATATGCGAAAGAATGAGCCTGATGAGAGCAAATCCTAGACCTAACCTAGACCTAACATGTATTATTCTCAAAAATATTGATCGAAACCAGGTTTAATTGACTGTTTCAGTGTGGTCCCACATTACTACGTGATCCAAACCAGAAAAAACCCAGGATCCGTACAACAAGTATGTGAAGAATGCGAAAGTATGAGTCTGATGAGTGAAAATCCCAGGCCTAACCTAGACCTAACATGCGTTATCCTCAAAAATATTGATCGAAACCTGGTTTAATCGACTGTTTCAGTGTGGTACCACATTACTATGTGATCCAAACCAGAAAATAACCCAGGATCTGTTCAACGAGTATGTGAAGTGTGCGAAAGTATGAGTCTGATGAGGTCAAATCCCAAACCGATCCCAGACTTAACTTGCGTTATCCTCTAAAATATTGATCGAAACCAGGTTTAATCGACTGTTTCAGTGTGGTACCACATTACTACGTGATCCAAACAAGAAAAAACCCAGGATCTGTTCAACGAGTATGTGAAGTGTGCGAAAGTATGAGACTGATGAGTGAAAATCCCAGACCTAACCGAGGCCTAACATGCGTCATCCTCTAAAATATTGATTGAAACCAGGTTTAATTGACTGTTTCAGCGTGGTACCACATTACTACGTGATACAATCCAGAAACAGCCCAGGATCTAGCCATGAAGTATGAGAAATATGCGAAAGAATGAGCCTGATGAGCGCAAATCCCAGACCTAACCTAGACATCACATGAATTATTCTCTAAAATATTGATCGAAACCTGGTTTAATCGACTGTTTCAGTGTGGTACCACATTACTATGTTATCCAAACCAGAAAATAACCCAGGATCTGTTCAACGAGTATGTGAAGTGTGCGAAAGTATGAGTCTGACGGGGTAAAATCCCAGACCTATCCCAGACCTAACTTGCGTTATCCTCTAAAATATTGTTTGAAACCAGGTTTAATCGACTGTTTCAGTGTGGTACCACATTACTACGTGATCCAAACCAGAAAAAACCCAGGATCAGTTCAACAAGTATGTGAAGAATGCGAAAGTATGAGTCTGATGAGTGAAAATCCCAGGGCTAACCTAGACCTAACATGCGTTATCCTCTAAAATATTGATCCAAACCAGGTTTAATGGACTCTTTCAGTGTGGTACCACACTACTACGTGATAAAAACCAGAAAAAACCCAGGATCTGTTCAACAAGTATGTGAAAAACGCGAAAGTATGAGCCTGATGAGGGCAAATCCCAGACCTATCCCAGACCTAACTTGCGTTGTCCTCTAAGATATTGATGGAAACCAGGTTTAATTGACTGTTTCAGTGTTGTACTTCATTACTACGTGACGCAATCCAGAAAAAGCCCAGGATCTAGCCATCAAGTATGAGAAATATGCGAAAGAATGAGCCTGATGAGAGCAAATCCCAGACCTAACCTAGACCTAACATGAATTATTCTCTAAAATATTGATCGAAACCAGGTTTAATTGACTGTTTCAGTGTGGTCCCAGATTACTACGTGATCCAAACCAGAAAGAACCCAGGATCCGTTCAACAAGTATGTGAAGAATGCGAAAGTATGAGCCTGACGAGTGAAAATCACAGGCCTAACCTAGACCTAACATGCGTTATCCTCAAAAATATTGATCGAAACCTGGTTTAATCGACTGTTTCAGTGTGGTACCACATCACTACGTGATCCAAACCAGGAAATACCCAGGATCTGTTCAACGAGTATGTGAAGTGTGCGAAAGTATGAGGCTGATGAGTGAAAATCCCAGACCTAACCTAGACCTAACATGCGTTATCCTCTAAAATAATGATCCAAACCAGGTTCAATGGACTGTTTCAGTGTGGTACCATACTACTACGTGATCCAAACCAGAAAAAAACCAGGATCTGTTCAAAAAGTATGTGAAAAACGCGAAAGTATGAGCCTGATGAGGGCAAATCCAAGACCTATCCCAGACCTAACATGCGTTATCCTCTAAAATATTTATCAAGACCAGGTTTAATTGATTGTTTCAGTGTGGTCCCACATTACTACGTGATCCAAACCAGAAAAAACCCATGATCCGTTCAACAAGTATGTGAAGAATGCGAAAGTATGAGTCTGATGTGTGAAAATCCCAGACCTAACCAAGACCTAACATGCGTTATCCTCAAAAATATTGATCGAAACCTGGTTTAATTGACTGTTTCAGCGTCGTGCCAAATTACTACGTGATACAATCCAGAAACAGCCCAGGATCTAGCCATGAAGTATGAGAAATATGCGAAAGTATGAGTCTGATGAGTGAAAATCCCAGGGCTAACCTAGACCTAACATGCGTTATCCTCTAAAATATTGATCGCAACCAGGTTTAATCGACTGTTTCAGTGTGGTACCACATCACTACGTGATCCAAACCAGAAAATACCCAGGATCTGTTCAACGAGTATGTGAAGTGTGCGAAAGTGTGAGTCTGATGAGGTCAAATCCCAGACCAATCCCAGACTTAACTTGCGTTATCCTCTAAAATATTGATCGAAACCAGGTTTAATCGACTGTTTCTATGTGGTAGCACATTACTACGTGATCCAAACCAGAAAAAACCCAGGATCCGTTCAACAAGTATGTGAAGAATGCGAAAGTATGAGTCTGATGAGTGAAAATCCCAGACCTAACCTAGACCTAACATGCGTTATCCTCTAAAATAATGATCCAAACCAGGTTCAATGGACTGTTTCAGTGTGGTACCATACTACTACGTGATCCAAACCAGAAAAAACCCAGGATCTGTTCAAAAAGTATGTGAAAAACGCGAAAGTATGTGCCTGATGAGGGCAAATCCAAGACCTATCCCAGACCTAACTTGCGTTGTCCTTTAAGATATTGGTGGAAACCAAGTTTAATTGACTGTTTCAGTGTGGTACCATATTACTACATGATATAATCCAGAAATAGCCCAGGATCTAGCCATGAAGTATGAGAAATATGCGAAAGTATGAGCCTGACGAGGGCAAATCCTAGACCTCACCCAGACCTAACATGCGTTATCCTCTAAAATATTTATCAAGACCAGGTTTAATTGACTGTTTCAGTGTGGTACCACATTACTACGTGATCCAAACCAGAAAAAACCCAGGATCCGTACAACAAGTATGTGAAGAATGCGAAAGTATGAGTCTGATGAGTGAAAATCCCAGGCCTAACCTAGACCTAACATGCGTTATCCTCAAAAATATTGATCGAAACCTGGTTTAATCGACTGTTTCAGTGTGGTACCACATTACTATGTGATCCAAACCAGAAAATAACCCAGGATCTGTTCAACGAGTATGTGTAGTGTGCGAAAGTATGAGTATGATGAGGTCAAATCCCAAACCAATCCCAGACTTAACTTGCGTTATCCTCTAAAATATTGAACGAAACCAGGTTTAATCGACTGTTTCAGTGTGGTACCACATTACTACGTGATCCAAACCAGAAAAAACCCAGGATCCGTTCAACAAGTATGTGAAGAATGCGAAAGTATGAGTCTGATCAGTGAAAATCTCAGGCCTTACCTAGACCTAACTTGCGTTGTCCTCTAAAATATTGATGAAAACCAGGTTTCATTGACTGTTTCAGTGTGGTACTACTTTACTACGTGATGCAATCCAGAAAAAGCCCAGGATCTAGCCATCAAGTATGAGAAATATGCGAAAGAATGAGCCTGATGAGAGCAAATCCCAGACCTAACCTAGACCTAACATGCGTTATCCTCTAAAATATTGAACGAAACCAGGCTTAATGAACTGTTTCAGTGTGGTCCCACATTACTACGTGATCCAAACCAGAAAAAACCCAGGATCAGTTCAACAAGTATGTGAAGAATGCGAAAGTATGAGTCTGATGAGTGAAAATCCCAGACCTAACCGAGGCCTAACATGCGTTATCCTCTAAAATATTGATTGAAACCAGGTTTAATTGACTGTTTCAGCGTGGTACCACATTACTACGTGATACAATCCAGAAAATAACCCAGGATCTGTTCAAAAAGTATGTGAAAAACGCGAAAGTATGAGCCTGATGAGGGCAAATCCAAGACCTATCCCAGACCTAACTTGCGTTGTCCTTTAAGATATTGATGGAAACCAAGTTTAATTGACTGTTTCAGTGTGGTACCACATTACTATGTGATCCAAACCAGAAAATAACCCAGGATCTGTTCAACGAGTATGTGAACTGTGCGAAAGCATGAGTCTGATGAGGGCAAATCCCTGACCTATCCCAGACCTAACATGCGTTATCCTCTAAAATATTGAGCGAAACCAGGTTTAATTGACTGTTTCAGTGTGGTCCCACATTACTACGTGATCCAAACCAGAAAATAACCCAGGATCTGTCAAACGAGTATGTGAAGTGTGCGAAAGTATGAGCCTGTTGCGAGCAAATCCCAGACCTAACCTAGACCTAACATGAATTATTCTCTAAAATATTGATCGAAACTAGGTTTAGTTGACTGTTTCAGTGTCGTCCCACATTACTACGTGATCCAAACCAGAAAAAACCCAGGATCCGTTCAACAAGTATGTGAAGAATGCGAAAGTATGAGTCTGATGAGTGAAAATCCCAGGCCTAACCTAGACCTAACATGCGTTATCCTCAAAAATATTGATCGAAACCTGGTTTAATCGACTGTTTCAGTGTGGTACCACGTTACTGTGTGATCCAAACCAGAAAATACCCAGGATCTGTTCAACGAGTATGTGAAGTGTGCGAAAGTGTGAGTCTGATGAGGTTAAATCCCAGACCAATCCCAAACTTAACTTGCGTTATCCTCTAAAATATTGATCGAAACCAGGTTTAATCGACTGTTTCAGTGTGGTACCACATTACTACGTGATCCAAACCAGAAAAAACCCAGGATCCGTTCAACAAGTATGTGAAGAATGCGAAAGTATGAGCCTGACGAGTGAAAATCCCAGACCTAACCTAGACATCACATGAATTATTCTGTAAAATATTGATCCAAACCAGGTTCAATGGACTGTTTCAGTGTGGTACCATACTACTACGTGATCCAAACCAGAAAAAACCCAGGATCTGTTCAAAAAGTATGTGAAAAACGCGAAAGTATGAGCCTGACGAGGGTAAATCCTAGACCTTACCCAGACCTAACATGCGTTATCCTCTAAAATAGTTATCAAGACCAGGTTTAATTGATTGTTTCAGTGTGGTTCCACATTACTACGTGATCCAAACCAGAAAAAACCCAGGATCTGTTCAACGAGTATGTGAAGTGTGCGAAAGTATGAGGCTGATGAGGGCAAATCCCCGACCTATCCCAGACCTAACATGCGTTATCCTCTAAAATATTTATCAAGACCAGGTTTAATTGATTGTTTCAGTGTGGTCCCACATTACTACGTGATCCAAACCAGAAAAAACCCATGATCCGTTCAACAAGTATGTGAAGAATGCGAAAGTATGAGTCTGATGAGTGAAAATCCCAGACCTAACCAAGACCTAACATGCGTTATCCTCAAAAATATTGATCGAAACCTGGTTTAATTGACTGTTTCAGCGTGGTACCAAATTACTACGTGATACAATCCAGAAACAGACCAGGATCTAGCCATGAAGTATGAGAAATATGCGCAAGTATGAGTCTGATGAGTGAAAATCCCAGGGCTAACCTAGACCTAACATGCGTTATCCTCTAAAATATTGATCGCAACCAGGTTTAATCGACTGTTTCAGTGTGGTACCACATCACTACGTGATCCAATCCAGAAAATACCCAGTATCTGTCAAACGAGTATGTGAAGTGTTCGAAAGTATGAGCCTGATGAGAGCAAATCCTAGACCTAACCTAGACCTAACATGAATTATTTATCTAAAATATTGATCGAAACTAGGTTTAATTGACTGTTTCAGTGTGGTCCCACATTACTACGTGATCCAAACCAGAAAAAACCCAGGATCCGTTCAACAAGTATGTGAAGAATGCGAAAGTATGAGTCTGATGAGTGAAAATCCCAGGCCTAACCTAGACCTAACATGCGTTATCCTCAAAAATATTGATCGAATCCTGGTTTAATCGACTGTTTCAGTGTGGTACCACATTACTATGTGATCCAAACCAGAAAATAACCCAGGATCTGTTCAACGAGTATGTGAAGTGTGCGAAAGTATGAGTCTGATCAGTGAAAATCTCAGGCCTTACCTAGACCTAACTTGCGTTGTCCTCTAAAATATTGATGAAAACCAGGTTTCATTGACTGTTTCAGTGTGGTACTACATTACTACGTGATGCAATCCAGAAAAAGCCCAGGATCTAGCCATCAAGTATGAGAAATATGCGAAAGAATGAGCCTGATGAGAGCAAATCCCAGACCTAACCTAGACCTAACATGCGTTATCCTCTAAAATATTGCGCGAAACCAGGTTTAATTGACTGTTTCAGTGTGGTCCCACATTACTACGTGATCCAAACCAGAAAATAACCCAGGATCTGTCAAACGAGTATGTGAAGTGTGCGAAAGTATGAGCCTGATGAGAGCAAATCCCAGACCTAACCTAGACCTAACATGAATTATTCTCTAAAATATTGATCGAAACTAGGTTTAATTGACTGTTTCAGTGTCGTCCCACATTACTACGTGATCCAAACCAGAAAAAACCCAGGATCCGTTCAACAAGTATGTGAAGAATGCGAAAGTATGAGTCTGATGAGTGAAAATCCCAGGCCTAACCTAAACCTAACATGCGTTATCCTCAAAAATATTCATCGAAACCTGGTTTAATCGACTGTTTCAGTGTGGTACCACGTTACTGTGTGATCCAAACCAGAAAATAACCCAGGATCTGTTCAAAGAGTATGTGAAGTGTGCGAAAGTATGAGTCTGATGAGGTCAAATCCCAAACCAATCCCAGACTTAACTTGCGTTATCCTCTAAAATATTGACCGAAACCAGGTTTAATCGACTGTTTCAGTGTGGTACCACATTACTACGTGATCCAAACCAGAAAAAACCCAGGATCTGTTCAACATGTATGAGAAATATGCGAAAGAATGAGCCTGATGAGAGCAAATCCCAGACCTAACCCAGACCTAACATGAATTATTCTCCAAAATGTTGATCGAAACCTGGTTTAATCGACTGTTTCAGTGTGGTACCACATCACTACGTGATCCAAACCAGAAAATACCCAGGATCTGTTCAACGAGTATGTGAAGTGTGCGAAAGTGTGAGTCTGATGAGGTTAAATCCCAGACCAATCCCAAACTTAACTTGCGTTATCCTCTAAAATATTGATCGAAACCAGGTTTAATCGACTGTTTCAGTGTGGTACCACATTACTACGTGATCCAAACCAGAAAAAACCCAGGATCCGTTCAACAAGTATGTGAAGAATGCGAAAGTATGAGCCTGACGAGTGAAAATCCCAGGGCTAGCCTAGACCTAACATGCGTTATCCTCTAAAATATTGATCCAAACCAGGTTCAATGGTCTGTTTCAGTGTGGTACCATACTACTACGTGATCCAAACCAGAAAAAACCCAGGATCTGTTCAAAAAGTATGTGAAAAACGCGAAAGTATGAGCCTGACGAGGGTAAATCCTAGACCTTACCCAGACCTAACACGCGTTATCCTCTAAAATATTTATCAAGACCAGGTTTAATTGATTGTTTCAGTGTGGTTCCACATTACTACGTGATCCGAACCAGAAAAAACCCAGGATCTGTTCAACGAGTATGTGAAGTGTGCGAAAGTATGAGGCTGATGAGGGCAAATCCCCGACCTATCCCAGAACTAACATGCGTTATCCTCTAAAATATTTATCAAGACCAGGTTTAATTGATTGTTTCAGTGTGGTCCCACATTACTACGTGATCCAAACCAGAAAAAACCCATGATCCGTTCAACAAGTATGTGAAGAATGCGAAAGTATGAGTCTGATGAGTGAAAATCCCAGACCTAACCAAGACCAAACATGCGTTATCCTCAAAAATATTGATCGAAACCTGGTTTAATTGACTGTTTCAGCGTGGTACCAAATTACTACGTGATACAATCCAGAAACAGACCAGGATCTAGCCATGAAGTATGAGGAATATGCGCAAGTATGAGTCTGATGAGTGAAAATCCCAGGGCTAACCTAGACCTAACATGCGTTATCCTCTAAAATATTGATCGCAACCAGGTTTAATCGACTGTTTCAGTGTGGTACCACATCACTACGTGATCCAAACCAGAAAATACCCAATAACTGTTCAACGAGTATGTGAAGTGTGCAAAAGTGTGAGTCTGATGAGGTCAAATCCCAGACCAATCCCAGACTTAACTTGCGTTATCCTCTAAAATATTGATCGAAACCAGGTTTAATCGACTGTTTCAGTGTGGTACCACATTACTACGTGATCCAAACCAGAAAAAACCCAGGATCCGTTCAACAAGTATGTGAAGAATGCGAAAGTATGAGTCTGATGAGTGAAAATCCCAGACATAACCTAGACCTAACATGCGTTATCCTCTAAAATATTGATCCAAACCAGGTTCAATGGACTGTTTCAGTGTGGTACCATACTACTACGTGATCCAAACCAGAAAAAACCCAGGATCTGTTCAAAAAGTATGTGAAAAACGCGAAAGTATGAGCCTGATGAGGGCAAATCCAAGACCTATCCCAGACCTAACTTGCGTTGTCCTTTAAGACATTGATGGAAACCAAGTTTAATTGACTGTTTGAGTGTAGTACCACATTACTACGTGATGCAATCCAGAAATAGCCCAGGATCTAGCCATGAAGTATGAGAAATATGCGAAAGTATGAGCCTGACGAGGGCAAATCCTAGACCTTACCCAGACCTAACATGCGTTATCCTCTAAAATATTTATCAAGACCAGGTTTAATTGACTGTTTCAGTGTGGTACCACATTACTACGTGATCCAATCCAAAATAGCCCAGGATCTAGCCATGAAGTATGAGAAATATGCGAAAGTATGAGCCTGATGAGGGCAAATCCTAGACCTATCCCAGACCTAACATACGTTATCCTCTAAAATATTTATCAAGACCTGGTTTAATTGATTGTTTCAGTGTGGTCCCACATTACTACGTGATCCAAACCAGAAAAACCCATGATCCGTTCAACAAGTATGTGAAAAACGCGGAAAGTATGAGCCTGATGAGGGCAAATCCCAGACCTATCCCAGACCTAACTTGCGTTGTCCTCTAGGATAATGATAGAAACCAGGTTTAATTGACTGTTTCAGTGTTGTACTTCATTACTACGTGATGCAATCCAGAAAAAGCCCAGCATCTAGCCATCAAGTATGAGAAATATGCGAAAGAATGAGCCTGATGAGAGCAAATCCCAGACCTAACCTAGACATAACATGAATTATTCTCTAAAATATTCATCGAAACCAGGTTTAATTGACTGTTTCAGTGTGGTCCCACATTACTACGTGATCCAAACCAGAAAATAACCCAGGATCTGTCAAACGAGTATGTGAAGTGTGCGAAAGTATGAGCCTGATGAGAGCAAATCCCAGGCCTAACCTAGACCTAACATGCGTTATCCTCAAAAATATTGTTCGAAACCTGGTTTAATCGACTGTTTCAGTGTGGTACCACATTACTATGTGATCCAAACCAGAAAATAACCCAGGATCTGTTCAACGAGTATGTGAAGTGTGCGAAAGTATGAGTCTGATCAGTGAAAATCTCAGGCCTTACCTAGACATCACATGAATTACTCTGTAAAATATTGATCGAAACCTGGTTTAATCGACTCTTTCAGTGTGGTACCACATTACTATGTTATCCAAACCAGAAAATAACCCAGGATCTGTTCAACGAGTATGTGAAGTGTGCGAAAGTATGAGTCTGATCAGTGAAAATCTCAGGCCTTACCTAGACCTAACTTGCGTTGTCCTCTAAAATATTGATGAAAACCAGGTTTCATTGACTGTTTCAGTGTGGTACTACATTACTACGTGATGCAATCCAGAAAAAGCCCAGGATCTAGCCATCAAGTATGAGAAATATGCGAAAGAATGAACCTGATGAGAGCAAATCCCAGACCTAACCTAGACCTAACATTCGTTATCCTCTAAAATATTGAGCGAAACCAGGTTTAATTGACTGTTTCAGTGTGGTCCCACATTACTACGTGATCCAAACCAGAAAATAACCCAGGATCTGTCAAACGAGTATGTGAAGTGTGCGAAAGTATGAGCCTGATGAGAGCAAATCCCAGACCTAACCTAGACCTAACATGATTTATTCTCTAAAATATTGATCGAAACTAGGTTTAATTGACTGTTTCAGTGTCGCCCCACATTACTACGTGATCCAAACCAGAAAAAACCCAGGATCCGTTCAACAAGTATGTGAAGAATGCGAAAGTATGAGCCTGACGAGTGAAAATCCCAGGGCTAGCCTAGACCTAACATGCGTTATCCTCTAAAATATTGATCCAAACCGGGTTCAGTGGTCTGTTTCAGTGTGGTACCATACTACTACGTGATCCAAACCAGAAAAAACCCAGGATCTGTTCAAAAAGTATGTGAAAAACGCGAAAGTATGAGCCTGACGAGGGTAAATCCTAGACCTTACCCAGACCTAACATGCGTTATCCTCTAAAATATGTATCAAGACCAGGTTTAATTGATTGTTTCAGTGTGGTTCCACATTACTACGTGATCCAAACCAGAAAAAACCCAGGATCTGTTCAACGAGTATGTGAAGTGTGCGAAAGTATGAGGCTGATGAGGGCAAATCCCCGACCTATCCCAGAACTAACATGCGTTATCCTCTAAAATATTTATCAAGACCAGGTTTAATTGATTGTTTCAGTGTGGTCCCACATTACTACGTGATCCAAACCAGAAAAAACCCATGATCCGTTCAACAAGTATGTGAAGAATGCGAAAGTATGAGTCTGATGAGTGAAAATCCCAGACCTAACCAAGACCTAACATGCGTTATCCTCAAAAATATTGATCGAAACCTGGTTTAATTGACTGTTTCAGCGTGGTACCAAATTACTACGTGATACAATCCAGAAACAGACCAGGATCTAGCCATGAAGTATGAGGAATATGCGCAAGTATGAGTCTGATGAGGGCAAATCCTAGACCTAACCCAGACCTAACATGCGTTATCCTCTAAAATATTGATCGAAACCTGGTTTAATCGACTCTTTCAGTGTGGTACCACATTACTATGTTATCCAAACCAGAAAATAGCCCAGGATCTGTTCAACGAGTATGTGAAGTGTGCGAAAGTATGAGTCTGATGGGGTCAAATCCCAGACCTATCCCAGACCTAACATGCGTTATCCTCTAAAATATTGATCCAAACCAGGTTTAATGGACTCTTTCAGTGTGGTACCACACTACTACGTGATACAAACCAGAAAAAACCCAGGATCTGTTCAACAAGTATGTGAAAAACGCGAAAGTATGAGCCTGATGAGGGCAAATCCCAGACCTATCCCAGACCTAACTTGCGTTGTCCTCTAAGATATTGATGGAAACCAGGTTTAATTGACTGTTTCAGTGTTGCACTTCATTACTACGTGATGCAATCCAGAAAAAGCCCAGGATCTAGCCATCAAGTATGAGAAATATGCGAAAGAATGAGCCTGATGAGAGCAAATCCCAGACCTAACCTAGACCTAACATGAATTATTCTCCAAAATGTTGATCGAAACCAGGTTTAATTGACTGTTTCAGTGTGGCCCCACATTACTACGTGATCCAAACAAGAAAAAACCCAGGATCCGTTCAACAAGTATGTGAAGAATGCGAAAGTATGAGCCTGACGAGTGAAAATCCCAGGCCTAACCTAGACCTAACATGCGTTATCCTCAAAAATATTGATCGAAACCTGGTTTAATCGACTGTTTCAGTGTGGTACCACATCACTACGTGATCCAAACCAGAAAATACCCAGGATCTGTTCAACGAGTATGTGAAGTGTGCGAAAGTGTGAGTCTGATGAGGTCAAATCCCAGACCAATCCCAGACTTAACTTGCGTTATCCTCTAAAATATTGATCGAAACCAGGTTTAATCGACTGTTTCAGTGTGGTACCACATTACTACGTGATCCAAACCAGAAAAAACCCAGGATCCGTTCAACAAGTATGTGAAGAATGCGAAAGTATGAGCCTGACGAGTGAAAATCCCAGGGCTAGCCTAGACCTAACATGCGTTATCCTCTAAAATATTGATCCAAACCAGGTTCAATGGACTGTTTCAGTGTGGTACCATACTACTACGTGATCCAAACCAGAAGAAACCCAGGATCTAGCCATCAAGTATGAGAAATATGCGAAAGAATGAGCCTGATGAGAGCAAATCCCAGACCTAACCCAGGCCTAACATGAATTATTCTCTAAAATATTGATCGAAACCAGGTTTCATTCACTGTTTCAGTGTGGTACTACATTACTACGTGATGCAATCCAGAAAAAGCTCAGGATCTAGCCATCAAGTATGAGAAATATGCGAAAGAATGAGCCTGATGAGAGCAAATCCCAGACCTATCCCAGACCTAACTTGCGTTATCCTCCAAAATATTTATCAAGGCCAGGTTTAATTGAATGTTTCAGTGTGGTACCACATTACTATGTGATCCAAACCAGAAAAAACCCAGGATCCGTTCAACAAGTATGTGAAAAACGCGAAAGTATGAGCCTGATGAGGGCAAATCCCAGACCTGTCCCAGACCTAACTTGCGTTATCCTCTAAAATATTGATCGAAGCCAAGTTTAATCGGCTGTTTCAGTGTGGAACCACATTACTACGTGATCCAAGCCAGAAAAAAACCCAGGATCTTGTCAACGAGTATGTGAAGTGTGCGAAAGTATGAGTCTGATGAGGGCTATTCCCAGACCTATCCCAGACCGAGCTTGCGTGATCCTGTAAAATATTGATCGAAACCAGGTTTAATTGACTGTTTTAGTGTGGTACCACATTACTACGTGCTCCAGACCAGAAAAAACCCAGCATCTGTTTAACAAGTATGTGAAAAACGCGAAAGTATGAGCCTGATGAGGGCAAATCCCAGACTTATCCCAGACCTAACTTGCGTTGTCCTCTAAGATATTGATGGAAACCAGGTTTAATTGACTGCTTCAGTGTTGTACTTCATTACTACGTGATGCAATCCAGAAAAAGCCCAGGATCTAGCCATCAAGTATGAGAAATATGCGAAGGTATGAGCCTGATGAGGGCGAATCCCAGACCTATCCCAGACCTAACTTGCGTTATCCTCTAAAATATTCATCGAAATCAGGCTTAATTGACTGTTTCAGCGTGGTACCACATTACTACGTGATACAATCCAGAAACAGCCCAGGATCTAGCCATCAAGTATGAGAAATATGCGAAAGTATCAGCCTGATGAGGGCAAATCCTAGACCTAACCCAAACCTAACATGCGTTATCCTCTAAAATATTTATCAAGACCAGGTTTAATTGAATGTTCCAGTTTGGTACCACATTACTACGTGAACCAAACCAGAAAAAACCCAGGATCCGTTCAACAAGTATGTGAAGAATGCGAAAGTATGAGCCTGATGAGTGAAAATCCCAGGGCTAACCTAGACCTAGCATGCGTTATCCTCTAAAATATTGATCCAAACCAGGTTTAATGGACTGTTTCAGTGTGGTACCACTTTACTACGTGATCCAAAGCAGAAAAAACCCTCGATCACGTCAACATGTATGTTAAAACTGCGAAAGTATGACCCTGATGAGGACAAATCCCAGGCCTAACCTAGACCTAACATGCGTTGTCCTCTAAAATATTGATGGAAACCAGGTTGAGTTGACTGTTTCAGTGTTGTACTTCATTACTACGTGATGCAAACCGGAAAAAGCCCAGGATCTAGCCATCAAGTATGAGAAATATGCGAAAGAATGAGCCTGATGAGAGCAAATCCCAGACCTAACCTAGACCTGACATGAATTATTCTCTAAAATATTGATCAAAACCAGGTTTAATTGACTGTTTCAGTGTGGTACCACATTACTACGTGATCCAAACCAGAAATAGCCCAGGATCCAGCCATGAAGTATGAGAAATATGCGAAAGTATGTGCCTGATGGGGGCAAATCCTAGTCGTAACCCAGACCTAACATGCGTTATCCTCTAAAATATTTATCAAGACTAGGTTTAATTGAATGTTTCAGTGTGGTACGACATTACTACGTGAACCAAACCATAAAAAACCCAGGATCTGTTCAACAAGTATGTGAAGAATGCGAAAGTATGAGTCTGATGAGTGAAAATCCCAGACCTAACCTAGACCTAACATGCGTTATCCTCTAAAATATTGATCCAAACCAGGTTTAATGGACTGTTTCAGTGTGGTCCCACATTACTACGTGATCCAAACCAGAAAAAACCCGGGATCTGTTCAACAAGTATGTGAAAAACGCGAAAGTATGAGCCTGATGAGGGCAAATCCCAGACCTATCCCAGACCAAACTTGCGTTATCCTCTAAAATATTGATCGAAACCAGGTTTAATCGACTGTTTCAGTGTGGTACCACATTGCTACGTGATCCAAACCAGAAAAAACCCAGGATCAGTTCATCAAGTATGTGAAAAACGCGAAAGTATAAGCCTGATGAGGGCGAATCCCAGACGTATCCCAGACCTAACTTGCGTTATCCTCTATAATATTGATCGAAACCAGTTTTAATTGACTGTTTCGGCGTGGTACCACATTACTACGTGATACAATCCAGAAACAGCCCAGGATCTAGCCATGAAGTATGAGAAATATGCGAAAGTATGAGCCTGATGAGGGCAAATCCTAGACCTAACACAAACCTAACTTGCGTTATCCTCTAAAATATTGATCGAAACCAGGTTTAATCGACTGTTTCAGTGTGGTACCACATTACTACGTGATCCAAACCAGAAAAAACCCAGGATCCGTTCAACAAGTATGTGAAGAATGCGAAAGTATGAGTCTGATGAGTGAAAATCCCAGACATAACCTAGACCTAACATGCGTTATCCTCTAAAATATTGATCCAAACCAGGTTCAATGGACTGTTTCAGTGTGGTACCATACTACTACGTGATCCAAACCAGAAAAAACCCAGGATCTGTTCAAAAAGTATGTGAAAAACGCGAAAGTATGAGCCTGATGAGGGCAAATCCAAGACCTATCCCAGACCTAACTTGCGTTGTCCTTTAAGACATTGATGGAAACCAAGTTTAATTGACTGTTTGAGTGTAGTACCACATTACTACGTGATGCAATCCAGAAATAGCCCAGGATCTAGCCATGAAGTATGAGAAATATGCGAAAGTATGAGCCTGACGAGGGCAAATCCTAGACCTTACCCAGACCTAACATGCGTTATCCTCTAAAATATTTATCAAGACCAGGTTTAATTGACTGTTTCAGTGTGGTACCACATTACTACGTGATCCAATCCAAAATAGCCCAGGATCTAGCCATGAAGTATGAGAAATATGCGAAAGTATGAGCCTGATGAGGGCAAATCCTAGACCTATCCCAGACCTAACATACGTTATCCTCTAAAATATTTATCAAGACCTGGTTTAATTGATTGTTTCAGTGTGGTCCCACATTACTACGTGATCCAAACCAGAAAAACCCATGATCCGTTCAACAAGTATGTGAAAAACGCGGAAAGTATGAGCCTGATGAGGGCAAATCCCAGACCTATCCCAGACCTAACTTGCGTTGTCCTCTAGGATAATGATAGAAACCAGGTTTAATTGACTGTTTCAGTGTTGTACTTCATTACTACGTGATGCAATCCAGAAAAAGCCCAGCATCTAGCCATCAAGTATGAGAAATATGCGAAAGAATGAGCCTGATGAGAGCAAATCCCAGACCTAACCTAGACATAACATGAATTATTCTCTAAAATATTCATCGAAACCAGGTTTAATTGACTGTTTCAGTGTGGTCCCACATTACTACGTGATCCAAACCAGAAAATAACCCAGGATCTGTCAAACGAGTATGTGAAGTGTGCGAAAGTATGAGCCTGATGAGAGCAAATCCCAGGCCTAACCTAGACCTAACATGCGTTATCCTCAAAAATATTGTTCGAAACCTGGTTTAATCGACTGTTTCAGTGTGGTACCACATTACTATGTGATCCAAACCAGAAAATAACCCAGGATCTGTTCAACGAGTATGTGAAGTGTGCGAAAGTATGAGTCTGATCAGTGAAAATCTCAGGCCTTACCTAGACATCACATGAATTACTCTGTAAAATATTGATCGAAACCTGGTTTAATCGACTCTTTCAGTGTGGTACCACATTACTATGTTATCCAAACCAGAAAATAACCCAGGATCTGTTCAACGAGTATGTGAAGTGTGCGAAAGTATGAGTCTGATCAGTGAAAATCTCAGGCCTTACCTAGACCTAACTTGCGTTGTCCTCTAAAATATTGATGAAAACCAGGTTTCATTGACTGTTTCAGTGTGGTACTACATTACTACGTGATGCAATCCAGAAAAAGCCCAGGATCTAGCCATCAAGTATGAGAAATATGCGAAAGAATGAACCTGATGAGAGCAAATCCCAGACCTAACCTAGACCTAACATTCGTTATCCTCTAAAATATTGAGCGAAACCAGGTTTAATTGACTGTTTCAGTGTGGTCCCACATTACTACGTGATCCAAACCAGAAAATAACCCAGGATCTGTCAAACGAGTATGTGAAGTGTGCGAAAGTATGAGCCTGATGAGAGCAAATCCCAGACCTAACCTAGACCTAACATGATTTATTCTCTAAAATATTGATCGAAACTAGGTTTAATTGACTGTTTCAGTGTCGCCCCACATTACTACGTGATCCAAACCAGAAAAAACCCAGGATCCGTTCAACAAGTATGTGAAGAATGCGAAAGTATGAGCCTGACGAGTGAAAATCCCAGGGCTAGCCTAGACCTAACATGCGTTATCCTCTAAAATATTGATCCAAACCGGGTTCAGTGGTCTGTTTCAGTGTGGTACCATACTACTACGTGATCCAAACCAGAAAAAACCCAGGATCTGTTCAAAAAGTATGTGAAAAACGCGAAAGTATGAGCCTGACGAGGGTAAATCCTAGACCTTACCCAGACCTAACATGCGTTATCCTCTAAAATATGTATCAAGACCAGGTTTAATTGATTGTTTCAGTGTGGTTCCACATTACTACGTGATCCAAACCAGAAAAAACCCAGGATCTGTTCAACGAGTATGTGAAGTGTGCGAAAGTATGAGGCTGATGAGGGCAAATCCCCGACCTATCCCAGAACTAACATGCGTTATCCTCTAAAATATTTATCAAGACCAGGTTTAATTGATTGTTTCAGTGTGGTCCCACATTACTACGTGATCCAAACCAGAAAAAACCCATGATCCGTTCAACAAGTATGTGAAGAATGCGAAAGTATGAGTCTGATGAGTGAAAATCCCAGACCTAACCAAGACCTAACATGCGTTATCCTCAAAAATATTGATCGAAACCTGGTTTAATTGACTGTTTCAGCGTGGTACCAAATTACTACGTGATACAATCCAGAAACAGACCAGGATCTAGCCATGAAGTATGAGGAATATGCGCAAGTATGAGTCTGATGAGGGCAAATCCTAGACCTAACCCAGACCTAACATGCGTTATCCTCTAAAATATTGATCGAAACCTGGTTTAATCGACTCTTTCAGTGTGGTACCACATTACTATGTTATCCAAACCAGAAAATAGCCCAGGATCTGTTCAACGAGTATGTGAAGTGTGCGAAAGTATGAGTCTGATGGGGTCAAATCCCAGACCTATCCCAGACCTAACATGCGTTATCCTCTAAAATATTGATCCAAACCAGGTTTAATGGACTCTTTCAGTGTGGTACCACACTACTACGTGATACAAACCAGAAAAAACCCAGGATCTGTTCAACAAGTATGTGAAAAACGCGAAAGTATGAGCCTGATGAGGGCAAATCCCAGACCTATCCCAGACCTAACTTGCGTTGTCCTCTAAGATATTGATGGAAACCAGGTTTAATTGACTGTTTCAGTGTTGCACTTCATTACTACGTGATGCAATCCAGAAAAAGCCCAGGATCTAGCCATCAAGTATGAGAAATATGCGAAAGAATGAGCCTGATGAGAGCAAATCCCAGACCTAACCTAGACCTAACATGAATTATTCTCCAAAATGTTGATCGAAACCAGGTTTAATTGACTGTTTCAGTGTGGCCCCACATTACTACGTGATCCAAACAAGAAAAAACCCAGGATCCGTTCAACAAGTATGTGAAGAATGCGAAAGTATGAGCCTGACGAGTGAAAATCCCAGGCCTAACCTAGACCTAACATGCGTTATCCTCAAAAATATTGATCGAAACCTGGTTTAATCGACTGTTTCAGTGTGGTACCACATCACTACGTGATCCAAACCAGAAAATACCCAGGATCTGTTCAACGAGTATGTGAAGTGTGCGAAAGTGTGAGTCTGATGAGGTCAAATCCCAGACCAATCCCAGACTTAACTTGCGTTATCCTCTAAAATATTGATCGAAACCAGGTTTAATCGACTGTTTCAGTGTGGTACCACATTACTACGTGATCCAAACCAGAAAAAACCCAGGATCCGTTCAACAAGTATGTGAAGAATGCGAAAGTATGAGCCTGACGAGTGAAAATCCCAGGGCTAGCCTAGACCTAACATGCGTTATCCTCTAAAATATTGATCCAAACCAGGTTCAATGGACTGTTTCAGTGTGGTACCATACTACTACGTGATCCAAACCAGAAGAAACCCAGGATCTAGCCATCAAGTATGAGAAATATGCGAAAGAATGAGCCTGATGAGAGCAAATCCCAGACCTAACCCAGGCCTAACATGAATTATTCTCTAAAATATTGATCGAAACCAGGTTTCATTCACTGTTTCAGTGTGGTACTACATTACTACGTGATGCAATCCAGAAAAAGCTCAGGATCTAGCCATCAAGTATGAGAAATATGCGAAAGAATGAGCCTGATGAGAGCAAATCCCAGACCTATCCCAGACCTAACTTGCGTTATCCTCCAAAATATTTATCAAGGCCAGGTTTAATTGAATGTTTCAGTGTGGTACCACATTACTATGTGATCCAAACCAGAAAAAACCCAGGATCCGTTCAACAAGTATGTGAAAAACGCGAAAGTATGAGCCTGATGAGGGCAAATCCCAGACCTGTCCCAGACCTAACTTGCGTTATCCTCTAAAATATTGATCGAAGCCAAGTTTAATCGGCTGTTTCAGTGTGGAACCACATTACTACGTGATCCAAGCCAGAAAAAAACCCAGGATCTTGTCAACGAGTATGTGAAGTGTGCGAAAGTATGAGTCTGATGAGGGCTATTCCCAGACCTATCCCAGACCGAGCTTGCGTGATCCTGTAAAATATTGATCGAAACCAGGTTTAATTGACTGTTTTAGTGTGGTACCACATTACTACGTGCTCCAGACCAGAAAAAACCCAGCATCTGTTTAACAAGTATGTGAAAAACGCGAAAGTATGAGCCTGATGAGGGCAAATCCCAGACTTATCCCAGACCTAACTTGCGTTGTCCTCTAAGATATTGATGGAAACCAGGTTTAATTGACTGCTTCAGTGTTGTACTTCATTACTACGTGATGCAATCCAGAAAAAGCCCAGGATCTAGCCATCAAGTATGAGAAATATGCGAAGGTATGAGCCTGATGAGGGCGAATCCCAGACCTATCCCAGACCTAACTTGCGTTATCCTCTAAAATATTCATCGAAATCAGGCTTAATTGACTGTTTCAGCGTGGTACCACATTACTACGTGATACAATCCAGAAACAGCCCAGGATCTAGCCATCAAGTATGAGAAATATGCGAAAGTATCAGCCTGATGAGGGCAAATCCTAGACCTAACCCAAACCTAACATGCGTTATCCTCTAAAATATTTATCAAGACCAGGTTTAATTGAATGTTCCAGTTTGGTACCACATTACTACGTGAACCAAACCAGAAAAAACCCAGGATCCGTTCAACAAGTATGTGAAGAATGCGAAAGTATGAGCCTGATGAGTGAAAATCCCAGGGCTAACCTAGACCTAGCATGCGTTATCCTCTAAAATATTGATCCAAACCAGGTTTAATGGACTGTTTCAGTGTGGTACCACTTTACTACGTGATCCAAAGCAGAAAAAACCCTCGATCACGTCAACATGTATGTTAAAACTGCGAAAGTATGACCCTGATGAGGACAAATCCCAGGCCTAACCTAGACCTAACATGCGTTGTCCTCTAAAATATTGATGGAAACCAGGTTGAGTTGACTGTTTCAGTGTTGTACTTCATTACTACGTGATGCAAACCGGAAAAAGCCCAGGATCTAGCCATCAAGTATGAGAAATATGCGAAAGAATGAGCCTGATGAGAGCAAATCCCAGACCTAACCTAGACCTGACATGAATTATTCTCTAAAATATTGATCAAAACCAGGTTTAATTGACTGTTTCAGTGTGGTACCACATTACTACGTGATCCAAACCAGAAATAGCCCAGGATCCAGCCATGAAGTATGAGAAATATGCGAAAGTATGTGCCTGATGGGGGCAAATCCTAGTCGTAACCCAGACCTAACATGCGTTATCCTCTAAAATATTTATCAAGACTAGGTTTAATTGAATGTTTCAGTGTGGTACGACATTACTACGTGAACCAAACCATAAAAAACCCAGGATCTGTTCAACAAGTATGTGAAGAATGCGAAAGTATGAGTCTGATGAGTGAAAATCCCAGACCTAACCTAGACCTAACATGCGTTATCCTCTAAAATATTGATCCAAACCAGGTTTAATGGACTGTTTCAGTGTGGTCCCACATTACTACGTGATCCAAACCAGAAAAAACCCGGGATCTGTTCAACAAGTATGTGAAAAACGCGAAAGTATGAGCCTGATGAGGGCAAATCCCAGACCTATCCCAGACCAAACTTGCGTTATCCTCTAAAATATTGATCGAAACCAGGTTTAATCGACTGTTTCAGTGTGGTACCACATTGCTACGTGATCCAAACCAGAAAAAACCCAGGATCAGTTCATCAAGTATGTGAAAAACGCGAAAGTATAAGCCTGATGAGGGCGAATCCCAGACGTATCCCAGACCTAACTTGCGTTATCCTCTATAATATTGATCGAAACCAGTTTTAATTGACTGTTTCGGCGTGGTACCACATTACTACGTGATACAATCCAGAAACAGCCCAGGATCTAGCCATGAAGTATGAGAAATATGCGAAAGTATGAGCCTGATGAGGGCAAATCCTAGACCTAACACAAACCTAACATGCGTTATCCTCTAAAATATTTATCAAGACCAGGTTTAATTGAATGTTTCAGTGTGGTACCACATTACTACGTGAACCAAACCTGAAAAAACCCAGGATCCGGTCAACAAGTATGTGAAGAATGCGAAAGTATGAGTCTGATGAGTGAAAGTCCCAGGGCAAACCTAGACCTAACATGCGTTATCCTCTAAAATATTGTTCCAAACCAGGTTTAATGGACTGTTTCAGTGTGGCACCACTTTACTACGTGATCCAAAGCAGAAAAAACCCTCGATCAGGTCAACATGTATGTTAAAACTGCGGAAGTATGACCCTGATGAGGGCAAATCCCAGGCCTAACCTAGACCTAACATGCGTTGTCCTCTAAAATATTGATGGAAACCAGGTTTAATTGACTGTTTCAGTGTTGTACTTCATTACTACGTGATCCAATCCAGAAATAGCCCAGGATCTAGCCATGAAGTATGAGAAATATGCGAATGTATGAGCCTGATGAGGGCAAATCCTAGACCTAACCCAGACCTAACATACGTTGTCCTCTAAAATATTTATCAAGACCAGGTTTAATTGATTGTTTCAGTGTGGTCCCACATTACTACGTGATCCAAACCAGAAAAAACCCAGGATCCGTTCAACAAGTATGTGAAGAATGCGAAAGTATGAGTCTGATGAGTGAAAATCTCGGGGCTAACCTAGACCTAACATGCGTTATCCTCTAAAATATTGATGCAAACCAGGTTTAATGGACTGTTGCAGTGTGGTACCACTTTACTACGTGATCCAAAGCAGAAAAAACCCTCGATCAGGAGAACATGTATGTTAAAACTGCAAAAGTATGATCCTGATGAGGGCAAATCCCAGGCCTAACCTAGACCTAACTTGCGTTGTCCTCTAAAATATTGATGGAAACCAGGTTTAATTGACTGTTTCAGTGTTGTACCTCATTACTACGTGATGCAATCCAGAAAAAACCCAGGATCTAGCCATCAAGTATGAGAAATATGCGAAAGTATGAGCCTGATGAGGGCGAATCCCAGACCTATCCCAGACCTAACATGCGTTATCCTCTAAAATATTAATCGAAACCAGGTTTAATCGACTGTTTCAGTGTGGTACCACATTACTACGTGATCCAAACAAGAAAAAAACCCAGGATCTTGTCAACGAGTATGTGAAGTGTGCGAAAGTATGAGTCTGATGAGGGCTAATCCCAGACCTAACCTAGACCTAACATGAATTATTCTCTAAAATATTGATCGAAACCAGGTTTAATTGACTGTTTTAGTTGTGGTACCACTTTACTACGTGATCCAAAGCAGAAAAAACCCTCGATCAGGTCAACATGCATGTTAAAACTGCGAAAGTATGAGCCTGATGAGGGCTAATCCCAGACCTGTCCCAGACCTAACTTGCGTTATCCTCTAAAATATTGATCGAAGCCAAGTTTAATCGGCTGTTTCAGTGTGGAACCACATTACTACGTGATCCAAGCCAGAAAAAAACCCAGGATCTTGTCAACGAGTATGTGAAGTGTGCGAAAGTATGAGTCTGATGAGGGCTATTCCCAGACCTATCCCAGACCGAGCTTGCGTGATCCTGTAAAATATTGATCGAAACCAGGTTTAATTGACTGTTTTAGTGTGGTACCACATTACTACGTGCTCCAAACCAGAAAAAACCCAGCATCAGTTTAACAAGTATGTGAAAAACACGAAACTGTGAGCCTGATGAGGGCAAATCTTAGACCTAACCCAGACATAAGATGCGTTATCCTCTAAAATATTTATCCAGAACAGGTTTCATTGAATGTTTCAGTGTGGTACCACTTTACTACGTGATCCAATCCAGTAAAAACCCAGGATCCGTTCAACAAGTATGTGAAGAATGCGAAAGTACGAGTCTGCTGAGTGAAAATCCCCGGCCTAACCTAGACCTAACATGCGTTATCCTCACAAATATTGGTCGAAACCAGGTTTAATCGACTGTTTCAGTGTGGTACCACACTAGTACGTGACCCAAACCGGAAAAACCCAGGATCTGTTGAACAAGTATGTGAAAAACGCGAAAGTATGAGCCTGACGAGGGCAAATCCCAGACCTATCCCAGACCTAAGTTGCGTTATCCACAAAAATATTGATCGAAACCTGGTTTAATCGACTGTTTCAGTGTGGTACCACATTACTACGTGATCCAATCCAGAAATAGCCCAGGATCTAGCCATGAAATATGAGAAATATGCGAAAGTATGAGCCTGACGAGGGCAAATCCTAGACCTAACGCAGACCTAACATGCTTTATCCTCTAAAATGTTTATCAAGACCAGGTTTATTTGAGTGTTTCAGTGTGGTCCCTCATTACTACGTAATCCAAACCAGAAAAAACCCAGGATCCGCTCAACAAGTATGTGAAGAATACGAAAGTATGAGTCTGATGAGTGAAAATCCCAGGCCTAACCTAGACCTAACATGCGTTATCCTCAAAAATATTGATCGAAACCTGGTTTAATCGACTGTTTCAGTGTGGTACCACATTACTATGTGATCCAAACCAGAAAATAACCCAGGATCTGTTCAACGAGTATGTGAAGTGTGCGAAAGTATGAGTCTGATGAGGGCAAATCCCAGACCTATCCCAGACCTAACATGCGTTATCCTCTAAAATATTGATCCAAACAAGGTTTAATGGACTGTTTCAGTGTCGTACCACGCTACTACGTGATCCAAACCAGAAAAGACACAGGATCTGTTCAACAAGTATGTGAAAAACGCGAAAGTATGAGCCTGATGAGGGCAAATCCCAGACTTATCCCAGACCTAACTTGCGTTGTCCTCTAAGATATTGATGGAAACCAGGTTTAATTGACTGCTTCAGTGTTGTACTTCATTACTACGTGATGCAATCCAGAAAAAGCCCAGGATCTAGCCATCAAGTATGAGAAATATGCGAAGGTATGAGCCTGATGAGGGCGAATCCCAGACCTATCCCAGACCTAACTTGCGTTATCCTCTAAAATATTCATCGAAATCAGGCTTAATTGACTGTTTCAGCGTGGTACCACATTACTACGTGATACAATCCAGAAACAGCCCAGGATCTAGCCATGAAGTATGAGAAATATGCGAAAGTATCAGCCTGATGAGGGCAAATCCTAGACCTAACCCAAACCTAACATGCGTTATCCTCTAAAATATTTATCAAGACCAGGTTTAATTGAATGTTCCAGTGTGGTACCACACTACTACGTGAACCAAACCAGAAAAAACCCAGGATCCGTTCAACAAGTATGTGAAGAATGCGAAAGTATGAGTCTGATGAGTGAAAATCCCAGGGCTAACCTAGACCTAACATGCGTTATCCTCTAAAATATTGATCCAAACCAGGTTTAATGGACTGTTTCAGTGTGGTACCACTTTACTACGTGATCCAAAGCAGAAAAAACCCTCGATCACGTCAACATGTATGTTAAAACTGCGAAAGTATGACCCTGATGAGGACAAATCCCAGGCCTAACCTAGACCTAACATGCGTTGTCCTCTAAAATATTGATGGAAACCAGGTGAGTTGACTGTTTCAGTGTTGTACTTCATTACTACGTGATGCAAACCGGAAAAAGCCCAGGATCTATCCATCAAGTATGAGAAATATGCGAAAGAATGAGCCTGATGAGAGCAAATCCCAGACCTAACCTAGACCTGACATGAATTATTCTCTAAAATATTGATCAAAACCAGGTTTAATTGACTGTTTCAGTGTGGTACCACATTACTACGTGATCCAAACCAGAAATAGCCCAGGATCCAGCCATGAAGTGTGAGAAATATGCGAAAGTATGAGCCTGATGGGGGCAAATCCTAGTCGTAACCCAGACCTAACATGCGTTATCCTCTAAAATATTTATCAAGACTAGGTTTAATTGAATGTTTCAGTGTGGTACCACATTACTACGTGAACCAAACCATAAAAAACCCAGGATCTGTTCAACAAGTATGTGAAGAATGCGAAAGTATGAGTCTGATGAGTGAAAATCCCAGACCTAACCTAGACCTAACATGCGTTATCCTCTAAAATATTGATCCAAACCAGGTTTAATGGACTGTTTCAGTGTGGTCCCACATTACTACGTGATCCAAACCAGAAAAAACCCGGGATCTGTTCAACAAGTATGTGAAAAACGCGAAAGTATGAGCCTGATGAGGGCAAATCCCAGACCTATCCCAGACCAAACTTGCGTTATCCTCTAAAATATTGATCGAAACCAGGTTTAATCGACTGTTTCAGTGTGGTACCACATTGCTACGTGATCCAAACCAGAAAAAACCCAGGATCAGTTCATCAAGTACGTGAAAAACGCGAAAGTATGAGCCTGATGAGGGCGAATCCCAGACCTATCCCAGACCTAACTTGCGTTATCCTCTAAAATATTGATCGAAACCAGGTTTAATGGACTGTTTCAGTGTGGCACCACTTTACTACGTGATCCAAAGCAGAAAAAACCCTCGATCAGGTCAACATGTATGTTAAAACTGCGGAAGTATGACCCTGGTGAGGGCAAATCCCAGGCCTAACCTAGACCCAACATGCGTTGTCCTCTAAAATATTGATGGAAACCAGGTTTAATTGACTGTTTCAGTGTTGTACTTCATTACTACCTGATGCAATCCGGAAAAAGCCCAGGATCTAGTCATCAAGTATGAGAAATATGCGAAGGTATGAGCCTGATGAGGGCGAATCCCAGACCTATCCCAGACCTAACTTGCGTTATCCTCTAAAATAGTGATCGAAACCAGGTTTAATTGACTGTTTTAGTTGTGGTACCACTTTACTACGTGATCCAAAGCAGAAAAAACACTCGATCAGGTCAACATGCATGTTAAAACTGCGAAAGTATGACCCTGATAAGGCAAATCCCAGGCCTAACCTAGGCCTAACATGCGTTATCTTCTAAAATATTGAGCAAAACCAGGTTTAATTGACTGTTTCAGTGTAGTACCACATTACTACGTGATCCAATCCAGAAATAGCCCAGGATCTAGCCATGAAGTATGAGAAATATGCGAAAGTATGAGCCTGATGAGGGCAAATCCTAGACCTATCCCAGACCTTACATACGTTGTCCTCTAAAATATTTATCAAGACCAGGTTTAATTGATTGTTTCAGTGTAGTCCCACATTACTACGTGATCCAAACCAGAAAAAACCCAGGATCCGTTCAACAAGTATGTGAAGAATGCGAAAGTATGAGTCTGATGAGTGAAAATCTCGGGGCTAACCTAGACCTAACATGCGTTATCCTCTAAAATATTGATGCAAACCAGGTTTAGTGGACTGTTGCAGTGTGGTACCACTTTACTACGTGATCCAAAGCAGAAAAAACCCTCGATCAGGAGAACATGTATGTTAAAACTGCAAAAGTATGATCCTGATGAGGGCAAATCCCAGGCCTAACCTAGACCTAACTTGCGTTGTCCTCTAAAATATTGATGGAAACCAGGTTTAATTGACTGTTTCAGTGTTGTACCTCATTACTACGTGATGCAATCCAGAAAAAACCCAGGATCTAGCCATCAAGTATGAGAAATATGCGAAAGAATGAGCCTGATGAGAGCAAATCCCAGACCTAACCCAGACCTAACATGAATTATTCTCTAAAATATTAATCGAAACCAGGTTTAATTGAATGTTTCAGTGTGGTACCACTTTACTACGTGATCCAAAGCAGACAAAACCCTCGATCAGGAGAACATGTATGTTAAAACTGCAAAAGTATGATCCTGATGAGGGCAAATCCCAGGCCTAACCTAGACCTAACTTGCGTTGTCCTCTAAAATATTGATGGAAACCAGGTTTAATTGACTGTTTCAGTGTTGTACCTCATTACTACGTGATCCAAACCAGAAAAAACCCAGGATCCGTTCAACAAGTATGTGAAGAATGCGAAAGCATGAGTCTGATGAGTGAAAATCCCAGGCCTAACCTAGACCTAACATGCGTTATCCTCAAAAATATTGATCGAAACCTGGTTTAATCGACTGTTTCAGTGTGGTACCACATTACTATGTGATCCAAACCAGAAAATAACCCAGGATCTGTTCAACGAGTATGTGAAGTGTGCGAAAGTATGAGTCTGATGAGGTCAAATCCCAGACCAATCCCAGACTTAACTTGCGTTATCCTCTAAGATATTGATCGAAACCAGGTTTAATCGACTGTTTCAGTGTGGTACCACATTACTATGTGATCCAAACCAGAAAATAACCCAGGATCTGTTCAACGAGTATGTGAAGTGTGCGAAAGTATGAGTCTGATGAGGGCAAATCCCAGACCTAACCTAGACCTAACATGCGTTATCCTCTAAACAATTGATCCAAACCAGGTTTAATGGACTGTTTCAGTGAGGTACCACTTTACTACGTGATCCAAAGCAGAAAAAACCCTCGATCAGGTCAACATGTATGTTAAAACTGCGAAAGTATGACCCTGATCAGGGCAAATCCCAGGCCTAACCTAGACCTAACATGCGCTGTTCTCTAAAATATTGATGGAAACCAGGTTTAATTAACTGTCTCAGTGTTGTACTTCATTACTACGTGATGCACTCCAGAAAAAACCCAGGATCTGTTCAACGAGTATGTGAAGTGTGCGTAGGTATGAGTCTGATGAGGGCAAATCCCAGACCTATCCCAGACCTAACTTGCGTTATCCACTAAAATATTGATCGAAACCAGGTTTAACCGACTGTTTCAGTGTGGAACCACATTACTACGTGATCCAAACCAGATAAATCCCAGGATCCGTTCAACAAGTATGTGAAGAATGCGAAAGTATGAGTCTGATGAGTGAAAATCCCGGGCCTAACCTAGACCTAACATGCGTTGTCCTCAAAAATAGTGATCGAAACCTGGTTTAATCGACTGTTTCAGTGTGGTACCACATTACTATGTGATCCAAACCAGAAAATAACCCAGGATCTGTTCAACGAGTATGTGAAGTGTGCGAAAGTATGAGTCTGATGAGGGCAAATCCCAGACCTATCCCAGACCTAACATGCGTTATCCTCTAAAATATTTATCAAGACCAGGTTTAATTGATTGTTTCAGTGTGGACCCACATTACTACGTGATCCAAACCAGAAAAAACCCAGGATCCGTTCAACAAGTATGTGAAGAATGCGAAAGTATGAGTCTGATGAGTGAAAATCCCAGGCCTAACCTAGACCTAACATGCGTTATCCTCAAAAGTATTGATCGAAACCTGGTTTAATCGACTGTTTCAGTGTGGTACCACATTACTATGTGATCCAAACCAGAAAATAACCCAGGATCTGTTCAACGAGTATGTGAAGTGTGCGAAAGTATGAGTCTGATGAGGGCTAATCCCAGACCTACCCCAGACCTAACTTGCGTTATCCTCTAAAATATTTATCAAGACCAGGTTTAATTGATTGTTTCAGTGTGGACCCACATAACTACGTGATCCAAACCAGAAAAAACCCGGGATCCGTTCAACAAGTATGTGAAGAATGCGAAAGTATGAGTCTGATGAGTGAAAATCCCAGGCCTAACCTAGACCTAACATGCGTTATCCTCAAAAATATTGATCGAAACCTGGTTTAATCGACTGTTTCAGTGTGGTACCACATTACTATGTGATCCAAACCAGAAAATAACCCAGGATCTATTCAACGAGTATGTGAAGTGTGCGAAAGTATGAGCCTGATGAGGGCAAATCCCAGACCTATCCCAGACCTAACACGCGTTATCCTCTAAAATATTTATCAAGACCAGGTTTAATTGATTATTTCAGTGTGGACCCACATAACTACGTGATCCAAACCAGAAAAAACACGGGATCCGTTCAACAAGTATGTGAAGAATGCGAAAGTATGAGTCTGATGAGTGAAAATCCCAGACCTATCCCAGACCTAACTTGCGATATCCTCTAAAATATTGATCGAAACCAGGTTTAATTGACTGTTTTATTGTGGTACCACACTACTACGTGATCCAAACCAGAAAAAACCCAGGATCAGGTCAACAAGTATGAGAAGAATGCGAAAGTATGAGTCTGATGAGTGGAAAACTCAGGGCTAACCTAGCCCTAACATGCGTTATCCTCTAAAATATTTATCCAAACCAGGTTTAATGGACTGTTTCAGTGTGGTACCACACTACTACGTGATACAAACCAGAAGAAACCCAGGATCTGTTCAACAAGTATGTGAAAAACGCGAAAGTATGAGCCTGATGAGGGCGAATCCCAGACCTATGCCAGACCTAACTTGCGTTATCCTCTAAAATATTGATCGAAACCAGGTTTCATTGACGGTTTCAGCGTGGTACCACATTACTACGTGATACAATCCAGAAACAGCCCAGGATCTAGCCATGAAGTATGAGAGATATGCGAAAGTATGAGCCTGCTGAGTGCAAATCCTAGACCTAACCCAAGCCTAACATGCGTTATCCTCTAAAATATTTATCAAGACCAGGTTTAATTGATTGTTTCAGTGTGGACCCATATTACTACGTGATCCAAACCAGAAAAAACCCAGCATCCGTTCAACAAGTATGTGAAGAATGCGAAAGTATGAGTCTGATGAGTGAAAATCCCAGGCCTGACCTAGACCTAACTTGCGTTATCCTCTAAAACATTGATCGAAATCAGGTTTAATCGACTGTTTCAGCGTGGTACCACATTACTACGTGATGCAATCCAGAAAAAGCCCAGGATTTAGCCATCAAGTATGAGAAATATGCGAAAGAATGAGCCTGATGAGAGCAAATCCCAGACCTAACCTAGACATAACATGCGTTATCCTCTAAAATATTGAGCGAAACCAGGTTTAATGGACTGTTTCAGTGTGGTACCACATTACTATGTGATCCAAACCAGAAAATAACCCAGGATCTGTGCAACGAGTATGTGAAGTGTGCGAAAGTATGAGTCTGATGAGGTCAAATCCCAGACCTATCCCAGACCTAACTTGCGTTATCCACTAAAATATTGATCGAAACCAGGTTTAACCGACTGTTTCAGTGTGGTACCACACTACTTCGTGATCCAAACCAGAAAGAACCCAGGATCTGTTCAACAAGTATGTGAAAAACGCGAAACTGTGAGCCTGATGAGGGCAAATCTTAGACCTAACCCAGACCTAAGATGCGTTATCCTCTAAAATATTTATCCAGACCAGGTTTAATTGACTGTTTCAGTGTGGTCCCACATTACTACGTGATCCAAACCAGAAAAAACCCAGAATCCGTTCAACAAGTATGTGAAGAATGCGAAAGTATGAGTCCGATAAATGAAAATCCCAGGCCTAACCTAGACCTAACATGAGTTGTACTCTAAAATATTGATCGAAACCTGGTTTAATCGACTGTTTCAGTGTGGTACCACATTACTATGTGATCCAAACCAGAAAATATCCCAGGATCTGTGCAACGAGTATGTGATGTGTGCGAAAGTATGAGTCTGATGAGGTCAAATCCCAGACCTATCCCAGGCCTAACTTGCGTTATTCTCTAAAATATTGATCGAAACCAGGTTTAATTGACTGTTTTAGTTGTGGTACCACTTTACTACGTGATCCAAAGCAGAAAAAACCCTCGATCAGGTCAACATGCATGTTAAAACTGCGAAAGTATGAGCCTGATGAGGGCTAATCCCAGACCTATCCCAGACCTAACTTGCGTTATCCTCTATAATAGTGATCGAAACCAGGTTTAATTGACTGTTTTAGTTGTGGTACCACTTTACTACGTGATCCAAAGCAGAAAAAACACTCGATCAGGCCAACATGCATGTTAAAACTGCGAAAGTATGACCCTGATGAGGGCAAATCCCAGGCCTAACCTAGGCCTAACATGCGTTATCTTCTAAAATATTGATGGAAACCAGGTTTCATTCACTGTTTCAGTGTGGTACTACATTACTACGTGATGCAATCCAGAAAAAGCTCAGGATCTAGCCATCAAGTATGAGAAATATGCGAAAGAATGAGCCTGATGAGAGCAAATCCCAGACCTATCCCAGACCTAACTTGCGTTATCCTCTAAAATATTGATCGAAGCCAAGTTTAATCGGCTGTTTCAGTGTGGAACCACATTACTACGTGATCCAAGCCAGAAAAAAACCCAGGATCTTGTCAACGAGTATGTGAAGTGTGCGAAAGTATGAGTCTGATGAGGGCTATTCCCAGACCTATCCCAGACCGAGCTTGCGTGATCCTGTAAAATATTGATCGAAACCAGGTTTAATTGACTGTTTTAGTGTGGTACCACATTACTACGTGCTCCAAACCAGAAAAAACCCAGCATCTGTTTAACAAGTATGTGAAAAACGCGAAACTGTGAGCCTGATGAGGGCAAATCTTAGACCTAACCCAGACCTAAGATGCGTTATCCTCTAAAATATTTATCCAGAACAGGTTTCATTGAATGTTTCAGTGTGGTACCACTTTACTACGTGATCCAATCCAGTAAAAACCCAGGATCCGTTCAACAAGTATGTGAAGAATGCGAAAGTACGAGTCTGCTGAGTGAAAATCCCCGGCCTAACCTAGACCTAACATGCGTTATCCTCACAAATATTGGTCGAAACCAGGTTTAATCGACTGTTTCAGTGTGGTACCACACTAGTACGTGACCCAAACCGGAAAAACCCAGGATCTGTTGAACAAGTATGTGAAAAACGCGAAAGTATGAGCCTGACGAGGGCAAATCCCAGACCTATCCCAGACCTAAGTTGCGTTATCCTCAAAAATATTGATCGAAACCTGGTTTAATCGACTGTTTCAGTGTGGTACCACATTACTACGTGATCCAATCCAGAAATAGCCCAGGATCTAGCCATGAAATATGAGAAATATGCGAAAGTATGAGCCTGACGAGGGCAAATCCTAGACCTAACGCAGACCTAACATGCTTTATCCTCTAAAATGTTTATCAAGACCAGGTTTATTTGATTGTTTCAGTGTGGTCCCTCATTACTACGTAATCCAAACCAGAAAAAACCCAGGATCCGCTCAACAAGTATGTGAAGAATACGAAAGTATGAGTCTGATGAGTGAAAATCCCAAGGCTAACCTAGACCTAACATGCGTTATCCTCTAAAATATTGATCCAAACCAGGTTTAATGGACTGTTTCAGTGTGGTACCACTTTACTACGTGATCCAAAGCAGAAAAAACCCTCGATCACGTCAACATGTATGTTAAAACTGCGAAAGTATGACCCTGATGAGGACAAATCCCAGGCCTAACCTAGACCTAACATGCGTTGTCCTCTAAAATATTGATGGAAACCAGGTGAGTTGACCGCTTCAGTGTTGTACTTCATTACTACGTGATGCAAACCAGAAAAAGCCCAGGATCTATCCATCAAGTATGAGAAATATGCGAAAGAATGAGCCTGATGAGAGCAAATCCCAGACCTAACCTAGACCTGACATGAATTATTCTCTAAAATATTGAACAAAACCAGGTTTAATTGACTGTTTCAGTGTGGTACCACATTACTACGTGATCCAAACCAGAAAAAACCCAGGATCCGTTCAACAAGTATGTGAAGAATGCGAAAGTATGAGTCTGATGAGTGAAAATCCCAGGGCTAACCTAGACCTAACATGCGTTACCTTCTAAAATATTGATCGAAACCTGATTTAATCGACTGTTTCAGTGTGGTACCACTTTACTACGTGATCCAAAGCAGAAAAAACCCAGGATCTCTTCAACGAGTATGTGAAGTGTGCGAAAGTATGAGTCTGATGAGGGCAAATCCCAGACCTATCCCAGACCTAACTTGCGTTGTCCTCTAAGATATTGATGGAAACCAGGTTTAATTGACTGTTTCAGTGTTGTACTTCATTACTACGTGATGCAATCCAGAAAAAGCCCAGGATCTAGCCATCAAGTATGAGAAATATGCGAAAGAGTGAGCCTGATGATAGCAAATCCCAGACCTAACCTAGACCTAACATGAATTATTCTCTAAAATATTGATCGAAACTAGGTTTAATTGACTGTTTCAGTGTGGTCCCACATTAATACGTGATCCAAACCAGAAAAAACCCAGGATCCGTTCAACAAGTATGTGAAGAATGCGAAAGTATGAGCCTGATGAGTGAAAATCCCAGGCCTAACCTAGACCTAACATGCGTTATCCTCAAAAATATTGATCGAAACCTGGTTTAATCGACTGTTTCAGTGTGGTACCACATTACTATGTGGTCCAAACCAGAAAATATCCCAGGGTCTGTTCAACGAGTATGTGAAGAGTGCGAAAGTATGAGTCTGATGAGGTCAAATCCCAGACCAATCCCAGACTTAACTTGCGTTATCCTCTAAAATATTGATCGAAACCAGGTTTCATCGACTGTTTCAGTGTGGTACCACATTACTACGTGATCCAAACCAGAAAAAACGCAGGATCTGTGCAACGAGTATGTGAAGTGTGCGAAAGTATGAGTCTGATGAGGGCAAATCCCAGACCTATCCCAGACCTAACATGCGTTATCCTCTAAAATATTGATCCAAACCAGGTTTAATGGACTGTTTCAGTGTGGTACCACACTACTACGTGATCCAAACCAGAAAAAACCCAGGATCCGTTCAACAAGTATGTGAAGAATGCGAAAGTATGAGCCTGATGAGTGAAAATCCCAGGCCTAACCTAGACCTAACATGCGTTATCCTCAAAAATATTGATCGAAACCAGGTTTAATTGACTGTTTCAGTGTTGTACTTCATTACTACGTGATGCAATCCAGAAAAAGCCCAGGATCTAGCAATGAAGTATGAGAAATATGCGAAAGTATGAGCCTGATGAGGGTAAATCCTAGACCTAACCCAGACCTAAAATGCGTTATCCTCTAAAATATTTATCAAGACCAGGTTTAATTGAATGTTTCAGTGTGGTACCACATTACTACGTGATGCAATCCAGAAAAAGCCCAGGATCTAGCCATCAAGTTTGAGAAATATGCGAAAGAATGAGCCTGATGAGGGCAAATCCTAGACCTAACCCAGTCCTAACATGCGCTATGCTCTAAAATATTGATCGCAAGCAGGTTTAGTGGACTGTTTCAGTGTGGTACCACACTACTACGTGATCCAAACCAGAAAAAACCCAGGATCTGTTCAACAAGTATGTGAAAAACGCGAAAGTATGAGTCTGATGAGGTCAAATCCCAGACCTATCCCAGACTTATGTTGCGTTATCCTCAAAAATATTGATCGAACCTGGTTTAATCGACTGTTTCAGTGTGGTACCACATTACTATGCGATCCAAACCAGAAAATAACCCAGGATCTGTCAAACGAATTTGTGAAGTGTGCGAAAGTATGAGCCTGATGAGAGCAAATCCCAGACCTAACCTAGACCTAACATGAATTATTCTCTAAAATATTGATCGAAACCAGGTTTAATTGACTGTTTCAGTGTGGTACCACATTACTACGTGATCCAAACCAGAAAAAGCCCAGGATCAGTTCAACAAGTATGTGAAAAACGCGAAAGTATGAGTCTGATGAGGGCGAATCCCAGACATATGCCAGACCTAACTTGCGTTATCCTCTAAAATATTGATCGAAACCAGGTTTAATTGACTGTTTCAGCGTGGTACCACATTACTACGTGATACAATCCAGAAACAGCCCAGGATCTAGCCATGAAGTATGAGAAATATGCGAAAGTATGAGCCTGATGAGGGCAAATCCTAGACCTAACCCAGACCTAACATGCGTTATTCTCTAAAATATTTATCAAGATCAGGTTTAATTGAATGTTTCAGTGTGGTACCACATTACTACGTGAACCAAACCAGAAAAAACCCAGGATCCGTTCAACAAGTATGTGACGAATGCGAAAGTATGAGTCTGATGAGTGAAAATCCCAGGGCTAACCTAGACCTAACATGCGTTATCCTCTAAAATATTGATCCAAACCAGGTTTAATGGACTGTTTCAGTGTGGTATCACATTACTACGTGATCCAAAGCAGAAAAAACCCAGGATCTGTTCAACGAGTATGTGAAGTGTGCGAAAGTATGAGCCTGATGAGGGCAAATCCCAGACCTATCCCAGACCTAACTTGCGTTGTCCTCTGAGATATTGATGGAAACCAGGTTTAATTGACTGTTTCAGTGTGGTCCCACATTACTACGTGATGCAATCCAGAAAAAGCCCAGGATCTGTTCAACAAGTATGTGAAAAACGCGAAAGTATGAGCCTGATGAGGGCAAATCCCAGACCTATCCCAGACCTAACTTGCGTTGTCCTCTAAGATATTGATGGAAACCAGGTTTAATTGACTGTTTCAGTGTTGTACTTCATTACTACGTGATGCAATCCAGAAAAAGCCCAGGATCTAGCCATCAAGTATGAGAAATATGCGAAAGAATGAGCCTGATGATAGCAAATCCCAGACCTAACCTAGACCTAACATGAATTATTCTCTAAAATATTGATCGAAACCAGGTTTAATTGACTGTTTCAGTGTGGTCCCACATTAATACGTGATCCAAACCAGAAAAAACCCAGGATCCGTTCAACAAGTATGTGAAGAATGCGAAAGTATGAGCCTGATGAGTGAAAATCCCAGGCCTAACCTAGACCTAACATGCGTTAACCTCAAAAATATTGATCGAAACCTGGTTTAATCGACTGTTTCAGTGTGGTACCACATTACTATGTGGTCCAAACCAGAAAATAACCCAGGATCTGTTCAACGAGTATGTGAAGAGTGCGAAAGTATGAGTCTGATGAGGTCAAATCCCAGACCAATCCCAGACTTAACTTGCGTTATCCTCTAAAATATTGATCGAAACCAGGTTTCATCGACTGTTTCAGTGTGGTACCACATTACTACGTGATCCAAACCAGAAAAAACCCAGGATCTGTTCAACGAGTATGTGAAGTGTGCGAAAGTATGAGTCTGATGAGGGCAAATCCCAGACCTATCCCAGACCTAACATGCGTTATCCTCTAAAATATTGATCCAAACCAGGTTTAATGGACTGTTTCAGTGTGGTACCACACTACTATGTGATCCAAACCTGAAAAAACCCAGGATCTGTTCAACAAGTATGTGAAAAACGCGAAAGTATGAGCCTGATGAGGGCAAGTCCAAGACCTATCCCAGACCTAACTTGCGTTGTCCTCTAAGATATTGATGGAAACCAGGTTTAATTGACTGTTTCAGTGTTGTACTTCATTACTACGTGATGCAATCCAGAAAAAGCCCAGGATCTAGCCATGAAGTATGAGAAATATGCGAAAGTATGAGCCTGATGAGGGCAAATCCTAGACCTAACCCAGACCTAAAATGCGTTATCCTCTAAAATATTTATCAAGACCAGGTTTAATTGAATGTTTCAGTGTGGTACCACATTACTACGTGATGCAATCCAGAAAAAGCCCAGGATCTAGCCGTCAAGTTTGAGAAATATGCGAAAGAATGAGCCTGATGAGGGCAAATCCTAGACCTGACCCAGTCCTAACATGCGTTATCCTCTAAAATATTGATCGCAAGCAGGTTTAATGGACTGTTTCAGTGTGGTACCACACTACTACGTGATCCAAACCAGAAAAAACCCAGGATCTGTTCAACAAGTATGTGAAAAACGCGAAAGTATGAGTCTGATGAGGTCAAATCCCAGACCCATCCCAGACTTATGTTGCGTTATCCTCAAAAATATTGATCGAAACCTGGTTTAATTGACTGTTTCAGTGTGGTACCACATTACTACGTGATCCAAACCAGAAAAAGCCCAGGATCAGTTCAACAAGTATGTGAAAAACGCGAAAGTATGAGTCTGATGAGGGCGAATCCCAGACCTATGCCAGACCTAACTTGCGTTATCCTCTAGGATATTGATGGAAACCAGGTTTAATTGACTGTTTCAGTGTTGTACTTCATTACTACGTGATGCCATCCACAAAAAGCCCAGGATCTAGCCATCAAGTATGAGAAATATGCGAAAGAATGGGCCTGATGAGAGCAAATCCCAGACCTAACCCAGACCTAACATGCGTTATCCTCTAAAATATTTATCAAGATCAGGTTTAATTGAATGTTTCAGTGTGGTACCACATTACTACGTGAACCAAACCAGAAAAAACCCAGGATCCGTTCAACAAGTATGTGAAGAATGCGAAAGTATGAGTCTGATGAGTGAAAATCCCAGGGCTAACCTAGACCTAACATGCGTTATCTTCTAAAATATTGATCGAAACCTGATTTAATCGACTGTTTCAGTGTGGTACCACTTTACTACGTGATCCAAAGCAGAAAAAACCCAGGATCTCTTCAACGAGTATGTGAAGTGTGCGAAAGTATGAGTCTGATGAGGGCAAATCCCAGACCTATCCCAGACCTAACTTGCGTTGTCCTCTAAGATATTGATGGAAACCAGGTTTAATTGACTGTTTCAGTGTTGTACTTCATTACTACGTGATGCAATCCAGAAAAAGCCCAGGATCTAGCCATCAGGTATGAGAAATATGCGAAAGAATGAGCCTGATGAGAGCAAATCCCAGACCTAACCTAGACCTAACATGAATTATTCTCTAAAATATTGATCGAAACCAGGTTTAATTGACTGTTTCAGTGTGGTCCCACCTTACTACGTGGTCCAAACCAGAAGAAACCCAGGATCCGTTCAACAAGTATGTGAAGAATGCGAAAGTATGAGTCTGATGAGTGAAAATCCCAGGCCTAACCTAGACCTAACATGCGTTTTCCTCAAAAATATTGATCGAAACCTGGTTTAATCGACTGTTTCAGTGAGGTACCACATTACTATGCGATCCAATCCAGAAAATAACCCAGGATCTGTCAAACGAGTATGTGAAGTGTGCGAAAGTATGAGCCTGATGAGAGCAAATCCCAGACCTAACCTAGACCTAACATGAATTATTCTCTAAAATATTGATCGAAACCAGGTTTAATTGACTGTTTCAGTGTGGTACCACATTACTACGTGATCCAAACCAGAAAAAACCCAGGATCAGTTCAACAAGTATGTGAACAATGCGAAAGTATGAATCTGATGAGTGAAAGTCTCAGGGCTAATCTAGACCTAACATGCGTTATCCTCTAAAATATTGATCGAAACCAGGTTTCATTGACTGTTTCAGTGTGGTACTACATTACTACGTGATGCAATCCAGAAAAAGCCCAGGATCTAGCCATCAAGTATGAGAAATATGCGAAAGAATGAGCCTGATGAGAGCAAATCCCAGACCTAACCTAGACCTAACATGCGTTATCCTCTAAAATATTGAGCGAAACCAGGTTTAATGGACTGTTTCAGTGTGGTACCACACTACTTCGTGATCCAAACCAGAAAGAACCCAGGATCTGTTCAACAAGTATGTGAAAAACGCGAAACTGTGAGCCTGATGAGGGCAAATCTTAGACCTAACCCAGACCTAAGATGCGTTATCCTCTAAAATATTTATCCAAACCAGGTTTAATTGACTGTTTCACTGTGGTCCCACATTACTACGTGATCCAAACCAGAAAAAACCCAGAATCCGTTCAACAAGTACGTGAAGAATGCGAAAGTATGAGTCTGATAAATGAAAATCCCAGGCCTAACCTAGACCTAACATGAGTTATACTCTAAAATATTGATCGAAACCTGGTTTAATCGACTGTTACAGTGTGGTACCACATTACTATGTGATCCAAACCAGAAAATAACCCAGGATCTGTTCAACGAGTATGTGTAGTGTGCGAAAGTATGAGTCTGATGAGGTCAAATCCCAGACCTATCCCAGACCTAACTTGCGTTATCCTCTAAAATATTGATCGAAACCAGGTTTAATCGACTGTTTCAGTGTGGTACCACATTACTACGTAATCCAAACGAGAAAAAACCCAGGATCAGTTCAACATGTATGTGAAGAGTGCGAAAGTATGAGTCTGATGAGTGAAAATCCCAGGGCTAACCTAGACCTAACATGCGTTATCCTCTAAAATATTGATGCAAACCAGGTTTAATGGACAGTTTCAGTGTGGCACCACACTACTACGTGATACAAACCAGAAAAAACCCAGGATCTGTTCAACATGTATGTGAAAAACGCGAAAGTATGAGCCTGATGAGGGCAAATCCCAGACCAATCCCAGACCTAACTTGCGTTTTCCTCTAAGATATTGATGGAAACCAGGTTTAATTGACTGTTTCAGTGTTGTACTTCATTACTACGTGATGCAATCCAGAAAAAGCCCAGGATCTAGCCATCAAGTATGAGAAATATGCGAAAGAATGAGCCTGATGAGAGGAAATCCCAGACCTAACCTAGACCTAACATGAATTATTCTCTAAAATATTGATCGAAACCAGGTTTAATTGACTGTTACAGTGTGGTCCCACATTACTACGTGATCCAAACCAGAAAAAACCCAGGATCCGTTCAACAAGTATGTGAAGAATGCGAAAGTATGAGCCTGATGAGTGAAAATCCCAGGCCTAACCTAGACCTAACATGCGTTATCCTCAAAAATATTGATCGAAACCTGGTTTAATCGACTGTTTCTGTGTGGTACCACATTACTATGTGGTCCAAACCAGAAAATAACCCAGGATCTGTTCAACGAGTATGTGAAGTGTGCGAAAGTATGAGTCTGATAAGGGCAAATCCCAGACCTATCCCAGACCTAACATGCGTTATCCTCTAAAATATTTATCAAGACCAGGTTTAATGGACTGTTTCAGTGTGGTACCACACTACTACGTGATCCAAACCTGAAAAAACCCAGGATCAGTTCAACATGTATGTGAAGAGTGCGAAAGTATGAGTCTGATGAGTGAAAATCCCAGGGCTAACCTAGACCTAACATGCGTTATCCTCTAAAATATTGATGCAAACCAGGTTTAATGGACAGTTTCAGTGTGGTACCACACTACTACGTGATACAAACCAGAAAAAACCCAGGATCTGTTCAACAAGTATGTGAAAAACGCGAAAGTATGAGCCTGATGAGGGCAAATCCCAGACCAATCCCAGACCTAACTTGCGTTTTCCTCTAAGATATTGATGGAAACCAGGTTTAATTGACTGTTTCAGTGTTGTACTTCATTACTACGTGATGCAATCCAGAAAAAGCCCAGGATCTAGCCATCAAGTATGAGAAATATGCGAAAGAATGAGCCTGATGAGAGGAAATCCCAGGCCTAACCTAGACCTAACATACGTTTTCCTCAAAAATATTGATCGAAACCTGGTTTAATCGACTGTTTCAGTGTGGTACCACATTACTATGCGATCCAAACCAGAAAATAACCCAGGATCTGTCAAACGAGTATGTGAAGTGTGCGAAAGTATGAGCCTGATGAGGGCAAATCCCAGACCTATCCCAGACCTAACTTGCGTTGTCCTCTGAGATATTGATGGAAACCAGGTTTAATTGACTGTTTCAGTGTGGTCCCACATTACTACGTAATGCAATCCAGAAAAAGCCCAGGATCTAGCCATCAAGTATGAGAAATATGTGAAAGAATGAGCCTGATGAGAGCAAATCCCAGACCTAACCTAGACCTAACATGAATTATTCTCTAAAATATTGATCGAAACCAGGTTTAATTGACTGTTTCAGTGTGGTCCCACATTACTACGTGATACAAACCAGAAAAAACCCAGGATCTGTTCAACAAGTATGTGAAAAACGCGAAAGTATGAGCCTGATGAGGGCAAATCCCAGACCTATCCCAGACCTAACTTGCGTTGTCCTCTAAGATATTGATGGAAACCAGGTTTAATTGACTATTTCAGTGTTGTACTTCATTACTACGTGATGCAATGCAGAAAAAGCCCAGGATCTAGCCATCAAGTATGAGAAATATGCGAAAGAATGAGCCTGATGATAGCAAATCCCAGACCTAACCTAGACCTAACATGAATTATTCTCTAAAATATTGATCGAAACCAGGTTTAATTGACTGTTTCAGTGTGGTCCCACATTAATACGTGATCCAAACCAGAAAAAACCCAGGATCCGTTCAACAAGTATGTGAAGAATGCGAAAGTATGAGCCTGATGAGTGAAAATCCCAGGCCTAACCTAGACCTAACATGCGTTATCCTCAAAAATATTGATCGAAACCTGGTTTAATCGACTGTTTCAGTGTGGTACCACATTACTATGCGATCCAAACCAGAAAATAACCCAGGATCTGTCAAACGAGTATGTGAAGTGTGCGAAAGTATGAGCCTGATGAGAGCAAATCACAGACCTAACCTAGACCTAACATGAATTATTCTCTAAAATATTGATCGAAACCAGGTTTAATCGACTGTTTCAGTGTGGTACCACATTACTACGTGATCCAAACGAGAAAAAACCCAGGATCAGTTCAACATGTATGTGAAGAGTGCGAAAGTATGAGTCTGATGAGTGAAAATCCCAGGGCTAACCTAGACCTAACATGCGTTATCCTCTAAAATATTGATGCAAACCAGGTTTAATGGACAGTTTCAGTGTGGTACCACACTACTACGTGATACAAACCAGAAAAAACCCAGGATCTGTCAAACGAGTATGTGAAGTGTGCGAAAGTATGAGCCTGATGAGAGCAAATCCCAGACATAACCTAGACCTAACATGCGTTATCCTCTAAAATATTTATGAAGACCAGGTTTAATGGACTGTTTCAGTGTGGTACCACACTACTACGTGATCCAAACCTGAAAAAACCCAGGATCTGTTCAACAAGTATGTGAAAAACGCGAAAGTATGAGCCTGATGAGGGCAAGTCCAAGACCTATCCCAGACCTAACTTGCGTTGTCCTCTAAGACATTGATGGAAACCAGGTTTAATTGACTGTTTCAGTGTTGTACTTCATTACTACGTGATGCATTCCAGAAAAAGCCCAGGATCTAGCCATGAAGTATGAGAAATATGCGAAAGTATGAGCCTGATGAGGGCAAATCCTAGACCTAACCCAGACCTAAAATGCGTTATCCTCTAAAATATTTATCAAGACCAGGTTTAATTGAATGTTTCAGTGTGGTACCACATTACTACGTGATGCAATCCAGAAAAAGCCCAGGATCTAGCCATCAAGTTTGAGATGTATGCGAAAGAATGAGACTGATGAGGGCAAATCCTAGACCTAACCCGGTCCTAACATGCGTTATCCTCTAAAATATTGATCGCAAGCAGGTTTAATGGACTGTTTCAGTGTGGTACCGCACTACTACGTGATCCAAACCAGAAGAAACCCAGGATCTGTTCAACAAGTATGTGAAAAACGCGAAAGTATGAGTCTGATGAGGTAAAATCCCAGACCTATCCCAGACTTATGTTGCGTTATCCTCAAAAATATTGATCGAAACCTGGGTTAATCGACTGTTTCAGTGTGGTACCACATTACTATGCGATCCAAACCAGAAAATAACCCAGGATCTGTCAAACGAGTATGTGAAGTGTGCGAAAGTATGAGCCTGATGAGAGCAAATCCCAGACATAACCTAGACCTAACATGAATTATTCTCTAAAATATTGATCAAAACCAGGTTTAATTGACTGTTTCAGTGTGGTACCACATTACCACGTGATCCGATCCAGAAATAGCCCTGCATACAGCCATGAAGAATGAGAAATATGCGAAAGTATGAGCCTGATGAGGGCAAATCCTAGACCTAACCCAGACCTAACTTGCGTTGTCCTCTAAGATATTGATGGAAACCAGGTTTAATTGACTGTTTCAGTGTGGTACCACATTACTACGTGATCCAAACCAGAAAAAGCCCAGGATCAGTTCAACAAGTATGTGAAAAACGCGAAAGTATGAGTCTGATGAGGGCGAATCCCAGACCTATGCCAGACCTAACATGCGTTATCCTCTAAAATATTGATCGAAACCAGGTTTAATTGACTGTTTCAGCGTGGTACCACATTACTACGTGATACAATCCAGAAACAGCCCAGGATCTAGCCATGAAGTATGAGAAATATGCGAAAGTATGAGCCTGATGAGGGCAAATCCTAGACCTAACCCAGACCTAACATGCGTCATCCTCTAAAATATTTATCAAGATCAGGTTTAATTGAATGTTTCAGTGTGGTACCACATTACTACGTGAACCAAACCAGAAAAAACCCAGGATCCGTTCAACATGTATGTGAAGAATGCGAAAGTATGAGTCTGATGAGTGAAAATCCCAGGGCTAACCTAGACCTAACATGTGTTATCCTCTAAAATACTGATCCAAGCCAGGTTTAATGGACTGTCTCAGTGTGGTACCACTTTACTACGTGATCCAAAGCAGAAAAAACCCAGGATCTGTTCAACGAGTATGTGAAGTGTGCGAAAGTATGAGCCTGATGAGGGCAAAACCCAGACCTATCCCAGACCTAACTTGCGTTGTCCTCTAAGATATTGATGGAAACCAGGTTTAATTGACTGTTTCAGTGTTGTACTTCATTACTACGTGATGCAATCCAGAAAAAGCCCTGGATCTAACCATCAAGTATGAGAAATATGCGAAAGAATGAGCCTGATGAGAGCAAATCCCAGACCTAACCTAGACCTAACATGAATTATTCTCTAAAATATTGATCGAAACCAGGTTTAATTGACTGTTTCAGTGTGGTCCCACATTACTACATGATCCAAACCAGAAGAAACCCAGGATCCGTTCAACAAGTATGTGAAGAATGCGAAAGTATGAGTCTGATGAGTGAAAATCCCTGGCCTAACCTAGACCTAACATGCGTTATCCTCAAAAATATTGATCGAAACCTGGTTTAATCGACTGTTTCAGTGTGGTACCACATTACTATGCGATCCAAACCAGAAAATAACCCAGGATCTGTCAAACGAGTATGTGAAGTGTGCGAAAGTATGAGCCTGATGAGAGCAAATCCCAGACCTAACCTAGACCTAACATGAATTATTCTCTAAAATATTGATCGAAACCAGGTTTAATCGACTGTTTCAGTGTGGTACCACATTACTACGTGATCCAAACGAGAAAAAACCCAGGATCAGTTCAACATGTATGTGAAGAGTGCGAAAGTATGAGTCTGATGAGTGAAAATCCCAGGGCTAACCTAGACCTAACATGCGTTATCCTCTAAAATATTGATGCAAACCAGGTTTAATGGACAGTTTCAGTGTGGTACCACACTACTACGTGATACAAACCAGAAAAAACCCAGGATCTGTTCAACAAGTATGTGAAAAACTCGAAAGTATGAGCCTGATGAGGGCAAATCCCAGACCAATCCCAGACCTAACTTGCGTTTTCCTCTAAGATATTGATGGAAACCAGGTTTAATTGACTGTTTCAGTGTTGTACTTCATTACTACGTGATGCAATCCAGAAAAAGCCCAGGATCTAGCCATCAAGTATGAGAAATATGCGAAAGAATGAGCCTGATGAGAGGAAATCCCAGACCTAACCTAGACCTAACATGAATTATTCTCTAAAATATTGATCGAAACCAGGTTTAATTGACTGTTACAGTGTGGTCTCACATTACTACGTGATCCAAACCAGAAAACACCCAGGATCCGTTCAACAAGTATGTGAAGAATGCGAAAGTATGAGCCTGATGAGTGAAAATCCCAGGCCTAACCTAGACCTAACATGCGTTATCCTCAAAAATATTGATCGAAACCTGGTTTAATCGACTGTTTCAGTGTGGTACCACATTACTATGTGGTCCAAACCAGAAAATAACCCAGGATCTGTTCAACGAGTATGTGAAGTGTGCGAAAGTATGAGTCTGATAAGGGCAAATCCCAGACCTATCCCAGACCTAACATGCGTTATCCTCTAAAATATTTATCAAGACCAGGTTTAATGGACTGTTTCAGTGTGGTACCACACTACTACGTGATCCAAACCTGAAAAAACCCAGGATCTGTTCAACAAGTATGTGAAAAACGCGAAAGTATGAGCCTGATGAGGGCAAGTCCAAGACCTATCCTAGACCTAACTTGCGTTGTCCTCTAAGATATTGATGGAAACCAGGTTTAATTGACTGTTTCAGTGTTGTACTTCATTACTACGTGATGCATTCCAGAAAAAGCCCAGGATCTAGCCATGAAGTATGAGAAATATGCCAAAGTATGAGCCTGATGAGGGCAAATCCTAGACCTAACCCAGACCTAAAATGCGTTATCCTCTAAAATATTTATCAAGACCAGGTTTAATTGAATGTTTCAGTGTGGTACCACATTACTACGTGATGCAATCCAGAAAAAGCCCAGGATCTAGCCATCAAGTTTGAGATGTATGCGAAAGTATGAGCCTGATGAGGGCAAATCCCAGACCTATCCCAGACTTATGTTGCGTTATCCTCAAAAATATTGATCGAAACCTGGTTTAATCGACTGTTTCAGTGTGGTACCACATTACTATGCGATCCAAACCAGAAAATAACCCAGGATCTGTCAAACGAGTATGTGAAGTGTGCGAAAGTATGAGCCTGATGAGAGCAAATCCCAGACATAACCTAGACCTAACATGAATTATTCTCTAAAATATTGATCAAAACCAGGTTTAATTGACTGTTTCAGTGTGGTACCACATTACTACGTGATCCAATCCAGAAATAGCCCTGCATCCAGCCATGAAGTATGAGAAATATGCGAAAGTATGAGCCTGATGAGGGCAAATCCTAGACCTAACCCAGACCTAACTTGCGTTGTCCTCTAAGATATTGATGGAAACCAGGTTTAATTGACTGTTTCAGTGTGGTACCACATTACTACGTGATCCAAACCAGAAAAAGCCCAGGATCAGTTCAACGAGTATGTGAAAAACGCGAAAGTATGAGTCTGATGAGGGCGAATCCCAGACCTATGCCAGACCTAACTTGCGTTATCCTCTAAAATATTGATCGAAACCAGGTTTAATTGACTGTTTCAGCGTGGTACCACATTACTACGTGATACAATCCAGAAACAGCCCAGGATCTAGCCATGAAGTATGAGAAATATGCGAAAGTATGAGCCTGATGAGGGCAAATCCTAGACCTAACCCAGACCTAACATGCGTCATCCTCTAAAATATTTATCAAGATCAGGTTTAATTGAATGTTTCAGTGTGGTACCACATTACTACGTGAACCAAACCAGAAAAAACCCAGGATCCGTTCAACAAGTATGTGAAGAATGCGAAAGTATGAGTCTGATGAGTGAAAATCCCTGGCCTAACCTAGACCTAACATGCGTTATCCTCAAAAATATTGATCGAAACCTGGTTTAATCGACTGTTTCAGTGTGGTACCACATTACTATGCGATCCAAACCAGAAAATAACCCAGGATCTGTCAAACGAGTATGTGAAGTGTGCGAAAGTATGAGCCTGATGAGAGCAAATCCCAGACCTAACCTAGACCTAACATGAATTATTCTCTAAAATATTGATCGAAACCAGGTTTAATTGACTGTTTCAGTGTGGTACCACATTACTACGTGATCCAAACCAGAAAAAACCCAGGATCAGTTCAACAAGTATGTGAAGAATGCGAAAGTATGAGTCTCATGAGTGAAAATCCCAGGGCTAACCTAGACCTAACATGCGTTATCCTCTAAAATATTGATCGAAACCAGGTTTCATTGACTGTTTCAGTGTGGTACTACATTACTACGTGATGCAATCCAGAAAAAGCCCAGGATCTAGCCATCATGTATGAGAAATATGCGAAAGAATGAGCCTGATGAGAGCAAATCCCAGACCTAACCTAGACCTAACATGTATTATTCTCAAAAATATTGATCGAAACCAGGTTTAATTGTCTGTTTCAGTGTGGTCCCACATTACTACGTGTTCCAAACCAGAAAAAACCCAGGATCCGTACAACAAGTATGTGAAGAATGCGAAAGTATGAGTCTGATGAGTGAAAATCCCAGACCTAACCTAGACCTAACATGCGTTATCCTCTAAAATATTGAGCGAAACCAGGTTTAATGGACTGTTTCAGTGTGGTACCACACTACTTCGCGATCCAAACCAGAAAGAACCCAGGATCTGTTCAACAAGTATGTGAAAAACGCGAAACTGTGTGCCTGATGAGGGCAAATCTTAGACCTAACCCAGACCTAAGATGCGTTATCCTCTAAAATATTTATCCAAACCAGGTTTAATTGACTGTTTCAGTGTGGTCCCACATTACTACGTGATCCAAACCAGAAAAAACCCAGAATCCGTTCAACAAGTATGTGAAGAATGCGAAAGTATGAGTCTGATAAATGAAAATCCCAGGCCTAACCTAGACCTAACATGAGTTATACTCTAAAATATTGATCGAAACCTGGTTTAATCGACTGTTACAGTGTGGTACCACATTACTACGTGATCCAAACCAGAAAATAACCCAGGAACTGTTCAACGAGTATGTGTAGTGTGCGAAAGTATGAGTCTGATGAGGTCAAATCCCAGACCTATCCCAGACCTAACATGCGTTATCCTCTAAAATATTGATGCAAACCAGGTTTAATGGACAGTTTCAGTGTGGTACCACACTACTACGTGATACAAACCAGAAAAAACCCAGGATCTGTTCAACAAGTATGTGAAAAACGCGAAAGTATGAGTCTGATGAGGTCAAATCCCAGACCTATGCCAGACCTAACTTGCGTTATCCTCTAAAATATTGATGGAAACCAGGCTTAATCGACTGTTTCAGCGTGGTACCACATTACTATGTGATACAATCCAGAAACAGCCCAGGACCTAGCCATGAAGTATGAGAAATGTGCGAAAGTATGAGCCTGATGAGGGCAAATCCTAGACCTAACCCAGACCTAACATGCGTTATCCTCTAAAATATTTATCAAGATCAGGTTTAATTGACTGTTTCAGTGTGGTACCACATTACTACGTGATCCACACCAGAAAAAACCCAAGATACGTTCAACAAGTATGTGAAGAATGCGAAAGTATGAGTCTGTTGAGTGAAAATCCCAGGCCTAACCTTGATCTAACATGCGTTATCCTCAATAATATTGATGGATACCAGGTTTAATTGAGCGTTTCAGTGTTGTACTTCATTACTACGTGATGCAATCCAGAAAAAGCCCAGGATCTAGCCATCTAGTATGAGAAATATGCGAAAGAATGAGCTTGATGAGAGCAAATCCCTGACCTAACATAGACCTAACATGAATTATTCTCTAAAATATTCATCAAAACCAGGTTTAATTGACTGTTTCAGTGTGGTACCACATTACTACGTGATCCAATCCAGAAATAGCCCAGGATCCAGCCATGAAGTATGAGAAATATGCGAAAGTATGAGCCTGATGAGGGCAACTCCTAGACCTAACCCAGACCTAACATGCGTTATCCTCTAAAATATTTATCAAGATCAGGTTTAATTGATTGCTTCAGTGTGGTACCACATTACTACGTGATCCACACCAGAAAAAACCCAAGATCCGTTCAACAAGTAAGTGAAGAATGCGAAAGTATGAGTCTGTTGAGTGAAAATCCCCGACCTAACCTAGACCTAACATGCGTTATCCTCAAAAATATTGATCGAAACCAGGTTTAATCGACTGTTTCAGTGTGGTACCACACTACTACGTGACGCAATCCAGAAAAAACCCAGGATCTGTTCAACAAGTATGTGAAAAACGCGAAAGTACGAGCCTGATGATGGCAAATCCCAGACCTATCCCAGACCTAACTTGCGTTGTCCTCTAAAATATTGATCGAAACCAGGTTTAATTGACTGTTTCTGTGTGGTACCACATTACTACGTGATACAATCCAGAAATAGCCCAGGATCTAGCCATGAAGTATGAGAAGAATGCGAAAGTATGAGTCTGATGAGTGAAAATACCAGGCCTAACCTAGACCTAACATGCGTTATCCTCAAAAATATTGATCGAAACCTGGTTTAATCGACTGTTTCAGTATGGTACCACATTACTATGTGATCCACACAAGAAAATAACCCAGGATCTGTTCAACGAGTATGTGAAAAACGCGAAAGTATGAGCCTGATGTGGGCAAATCCCAGACCTATCCCAGACCTAACTTGCGTTGTCCTCTAAGATATTGATGGAAACCAGGTTTAATTGACTGCTTCAGTGTTGTACTTCATTACTACTTGATGCAATCCAGAAAAAGCCCAGGCTCTAGCCATCAAGTATGAGAAATATGCGAAATTATGAGCCTGATGAGAGCAAATCCCAGACCTAACCTAGACCTAACATGAATTATTGTCTAATATATTGATCGAAACCAGGTTTAATTGACTGTTTCAGTGTGGTCCCACATTACTACGTGATCCAAACCAGAAAAAACGCAGGATCTGCTCAACATGTATGTGAAGAATGCGAAAGTATGAGTCTGATGAGTGAAAATCCCAGGGCTAACCTAGACCTAACATGCGTTATCCTGTAAAATACTGATCCAAACCAGGTTTAATGGACTGTCTCAGTGTGGTACCACTTTACTACGTGATCCAAAGCAGAAAAAACCCAGGATCTGTTCAACGAGTATGTGAAGTGTGCGAAAGTATGAGCCTGATGAGAGCAAATCCCAGACCTAACCTAGACCTAACATGTATTATTCTCCAATATATTGATCGAAACCAGGTTTAATTGACTGTTTCAGTGTGGTACCACATTCCTACGTGATCCAAACCAGAGAAAACCCAGGATCCGTTCAACAAGTTTGTGAAGAATGCGAAAGTATGAGCCTGATGGGGGCAAATCCTAGACCTAACCCAGACCTAACATGCGTTATCCTCTAAAATATTTATCAAGATCAGGTTTAATTGAATGTTTCAGTGTGGTCCCACATTACTACGTGATCCAAACCAGAAAAAACCCAGGATCTGTTCAACGAGTATGTGAAGAATGCGAAAGTATGAGTCTGTTGAGTGAAAATCCCAGGCCTAACCTTGATCTAACATGCGTTATCCTCAATAATATTGATGGATACCAGGTTTAATTGAGCGTTTCAGTGTTGTACTTCATTACTACGTGATGCAATCCAGAAAAAGCCCAGGATCTAGCCATCTAGTATGAGAAATATGCGAAAGAATGAGCTTGATGAGAGCAAATCCCTGACCTAACATAGACCTAACATGAATTATTCTCTAAAATATTCATCAAAACCAGGTTTAATTGACTGTTTCAGTGTGGTACCACATTACTACGTGATCCAATCCAGAAATAGCCCAGGATCCAGCCATGAAGTATGAGCAATATGCGAAAGTATGAGCCTGATGAGGGCAACTCCTAGACCTAACCCAGACCTAACATGCGTTATCCTCTAAAATATTTATCAAGATCAGGTTTAATTGATTGCTTCAGTGTGGTACCACATTACTACGTGATCCACACCAGAAAAAACCCAAGATCCGTTCAACAAGTAAGTGAAGAATGCGAAAGTATGAGTCTGTTGAGTGAAAATCCCCGACCTAACCTAGACCTAACATGCGTTATCCTCAAAAATATTGATCGAAACCAGGTTTAATCGACTGTTTCAGTGTGGTGCCACACTACTACGTGACGCAATCCAGAAAAAACCCAGGATCTGTTCAACAAGTATGTGAAAAACGCGAAAGTACGAGCCTGATGATGGCAAATCCCAGACCTATCCCAGACCTAACTTGCGTTGTCCTCTAAAATATTGATCGAAACCAGGTTTAATTGACTGTTTCTGTGTGGTACCACATTACTACGTGATACAATCCAGAAATAGCCCAGGATCTAGCCATGAAGTATGAGAAGAATGCGAAAGTATGAGTCTGATGAGTGAAAATACCAGGCCTAACCTAGACCTAACATGCGTTATCCTCAAAAATATTGATCGAAACCTGGTTTAATCGACTGTTTCAGTATGGTACCACATTACTATGTGATCCACACAAGAAAATAACCCAGGATCTGTTCAACGAGTATGTGAAAAACGCGAAAGTATGAGCCTGATGTGGGCAAATCCCAGACCTATCCCAGACCTAACTTGCGTTGTCCTCTAAGATATTGATGGAAACCAGGTTTAATTGACTGGTTCAGTGTTGTACTTCATTACTACGTGATGCAATCCAGAAAAAGCCCAGGCTCTAGCCATCAAGTATGAGAAATATGCGAAATTATGAGCCTGATGAGAGCAAATCCCAGACCTAACCTAGACCTAACATGAATTATTGTCTAATATATTGATCGAAACCAGGTTTAATTGACTGTTTCAGTGTGGTCCCACATTACTACGTGATCCAAACCAGAAAAAACGCAGGATCTGCTCAACATGTATGTGAAGAATGCGAAAGTATGAGTCTGATGAGTGAAAATCCCAGGGCTAACCTAGACCTAACATGCGTTATCCTGTAAAATACTGATCCAAACCAGGTTTAATGGACTGTCTCAGTGTGGTACCACTTTACTACGTGATCCAAAGCAGAAAAAACCCAGGATCTGTTCAACGAGTATGTGAAGTGTGCGAAAGTATGAGCCTGATGAGAGCAAATCCCAGACCTAACCTAGACCTAACATGTATTATTCTCCAATATATTGATCGAAACCAGGTTTAATTGACTGTTTCAGTGTGGTACCACATTCCTACGTGATCCAAACCAGAGAAAACCCAGGATCCGTTCAACAAGTTTGTGAAGAATGCGAAAGTATGAGCCTGATGGGGGCAAATCCTAGACCTAACCCAGACCTAACATGCGTTATCCTCTAAAATATTTATCAAGATCAGGTTTAATTGAATGTTTCAGTGTGGTCCCACATTACTACGTGATCCAAACCAGAAAAAACCCAGGATCTGTTCAACGAGTATGTGAAGTGTGCGAAAGTATGAGTCTGATGAGGTCAAATCCCAGACCTATCCCAGACCTAACTTGCGTTATCCTCTAAAATATTGATCGAAACCAGGTTTAATCGACAGTTTCAGTGTGGTACCACATTACTACGTGATACAAACCAGAAAAAACCCAGGATCAGTTCAAGAAGTATGTGAAGAATGCTAAAGTATGAGGCTGATGAGTGAAAATCCCAGGGCTAACCTAGACCTAACATGCGTTATCCTCGAAAATATTGATGCAAACCAGGTTTAATGGACTGTTTCAGTGTGGTACCACACTACTACGTGATACAAACCAGAAAAAACCCAGGATCTGTTCAACAAGTATGTGAAAAACGCGAAAGTATGAGCCTGATGAGGGCAAATCCCAGACCTATCCCAGACCTAACTTGCGTTGTCCTCTAAGATATTGATGGAAACCAGGTTTAATTGACTGTTTCAGTGTTGTACTTCATTACTACGTAATGCAATCCAGAAAAAGCCCAGGATCTAGCCATCAAGTATAAGAAATATGCGAAAGAATGAGCCTGATGAAAGCAAATCCCAGACCTAACCTAGACCTAACATGAATTATTCTCTAAAATATTGATCGAAACCAGGTTTAATTGACTGTTTCAGTGTGGTCCCACATTACTACGTAATCCAAACCAGAAAAAACCCAGGATTCGTTCAACAAGTATGTGAAGAATGCGAAAGTATGAGCCTGATGAGTGAAAATCCCAGGCCTAACCTAGACCTAACATGCGTTATCCTCAAAAATATTGATCGAAACCTGGTTTAATCGACTGTTTCAGTGTGGTACCACATTACTATGTGATCCAAACCAGAAAATAACCCAGGATCTGTTCAACGAGTATGTGAAGTGTGCGAAAGTATCAGACTGATCAGGTCAAATCCCAGACCAATCCCATACTTAACTTGCGTTATCCTCTAAAATATTGATCGAAACCAGGTTTCATCGACTGTTTCAGTGTGGTACCACATTACTACGTGATCCAAACCAGAAAAAACTCAGGATCCGTTCAACAAGTATGTGAAGAATGCGAAAGTGTGGGCCTGATGTGGGCAAATACCAGACCTAACTTGCGTTGTCCTCTAAGATATTGATGGAAGCCAGGTTCCATTAACTGTTTCAGTGTTGTACTTCATTACTACGTGATGCAATCCAGAAAAAGCCAAGGATCTAGCCATGAAGTATGAGAAATATGCGCAAGTATGAGCCTGATGAGGGCAAATCCTAGACCTAACCCAGACCTAACATGCGTTATCCTCTAAAATATTTATCAAGACCAGGTTTAATTGAATGTTTCAGTGTGGTACCACATTACTACGTGAAGCAATCCAGAAAAAGCCCAGGATCTAGCCATCAACTTTGAGAAATATGCGAAAGAATGAGCCTGATGAGGGCAAATCCTAGACCTAACCCAGTCCTAACATGCGTTATCCTCTAAAATATTGATCGCAAGCAGGTTTAATGGACTGTTTCAGTGTGGTACCACACTACTACGTGATCCAAACCAGAAAAAACCCAGGATCTGTTCAACAAGTATGTGAAAAACGCGAAAGTATGAGTCTGATGAGGTCAAATCCCAGACCAATCCCAGACTTATGTTGCGTTATCCTCTAAAATACTGATCGAAACCAGGTTTAATCGACTGTTTCAGTGTGGTACCACATTACTACGTGACACAAACCAGAAAAAACCCAGGATCCGGTCAACAAGTATGTGAAGAATGTGAAAGTATGGGTCTGATTAGTGAAAATCCCCGACCTAACCTAGACCTAACATGCGTTATCCTCTAAAATATTGTTCCAAACCAGGTTTAATGGACTGTGTCAGTGTGGTACCACACTACTACGTGATCCGAACCAGAAAAAACCCAGGATCTGTTCAACAAGTATGTGAAAAACGCGAAAGTATGTGCCTGATGAGAGCAAATCCCAGACCTAACCTAGACCTAACATGAATTATTCTCTAAAATATTGATCGAAACCAGGTATAATTGACTGTTTCAGTGTGGTCCCACATTACTACGTGATCCAAACCAGGAAAAACCCAGGATCCGTTAAACAAGTATGTGAAGAATGCGAAAGTATGAGTCTGATGAGTGAAAATCCCAGGCCTAACCTAGACCTAACATGCGTTATCCTCAAAAATATTGATCGAAACCTGGTTTGATCGACTGTTTCAGTGTGGTACCATATTACTACGCGATCCAAACCAGAAAATAACCCAGGATCTGTCAAACGAGTATGTGAAGTGTGCGAAAGTATGAGCCTGATGAGAGCAAATCCCAGACCTAACCTAGACCTAACATGTATTATTCTCCAATATATTGATCGAAACCAGGTTTAATTGACTGTTTCAGTGTGGTACCACATTCCTACGTGATCCAAACCAGAAGAAGCCCAGGATCAGTTCAACAAGTATGTGAAAAACGCGAAAGTATGAGTCTGATGAGGGCGAATCCCAGACCTATGCCAGACCTAACTTGCGTTATCCTCTAAAATATTGATCGAAACCAGGTTTAATTGGCTGTTTCAGCGTGGTACCACGTTACTACGTGATACAATCCAGAAACAGCCCATGATCTAGCCATGAAGTATGAGAAATATGCGAGAGTATGAGCCTGATGAGGGCAAATCCTAGACCTAACCAAGACCTAACATGCGTTATACTCTAAAATATTTATCAAGATCAGGTTTAATTGAATGTTTCAGTGTGGTACCACATTACTACGTGAACCAAACCAGAAAAAACCCAGGATCCGTTCAACAAGTATGTGAAGAATGCGAAAGTATGAGTCTGATGAGTGAAAATCCCAGGGCTAACCTAGACCTAACATGCGTTATCCTCTAAAATATTGATCCAAACCAGGTTTAATGGACTGTTTCAGTGTGGTACCACTTTACTACGTGATCCAAAGCAGAAAAAACCCTCGATCAGGTCAACATGTATGTTAAAACTGCGAAAGTATGACCCTGATGAGGGCAAATCCCAGGCCTAACCTAGACCTAACATGCGTTGCCCTCTAAAATATTGATGGAAACCAGGTTTAATTGACTGTTTCACTGTTGTACTTCGTTACTACGTGATGCAATCTAGAGAAAGCTCAGGATCTAGCCATCAAGTATGAGAAATATGCGAAAGAATGAGCCTGATGAGAGCAAATCCCAGACCTAACCTAGACCTAACATGAATTATTCTCTAAAATATTGATCGAAACCAGGTTTAATTGACTGTTTCAGTGTGGTATCACATTACTACGTGATCCACACCAGAAAAAACCCAAGATCCGTTCAACAAGTATGTGAAGAATGCGAAAGTATGAGTCTGATGAGTGAAAATCCCAGACCTAACCTAGACCTAACATGAATTATTCTCTAAAATATTCATCAAAACCAGGTTTAATTGACTGTTTCAGTGTGGTACCACATTACTACGTGATCCAAACCAGGAAAAACCCAGGATCCGTTAAACAAGTATGTGAAGAATGCGAAAGTATGAGTCTGATGAGTGAAAATCCCAGGCCTAACCTAGACCTAACATGCGTTATCCTCAAAAATATTGATCGAAACCTGGTTTGATCGACTGTTTCAGTGTGGTACCATATTACTACGCGATCCAAACCAGAAAATAACCCAGGATCTGTCAAACGAGTATGTGAAGTGTGCGAAAGTATGAGCCTGATGAGAGCAAATCCCAGACCTAACCTAGACCTAACATGTATTATTCTCCAATATATTGATCGAAACCAGGTTTAATTGACTGTTTCAGTGTGGTACCACATTCCTACGTGATCCAAACCAGAAGAAGCCCAGGATCAGTTCAACAAGTATGTGAAAAACGCGAAAGTATGAGTCTGATGAGGGCGAATCCCAGACCTATGCCAGACCTAACTTGCGTTATCCTCTAAAATATTGATCGAAACCAGGTTTAATTGGCTGTTTCAGCGTGGTACCACGTTACTACGTGATACAATCCAGAAACAGCCCATGATCTAGCCATGAAGTATGAGAAATATGCGAGAGTATGAGCCTGA